>NW_027505381.1:0-194685 GCF_021521415.1 Bidens hawaiensis
GATACTCAGAATACCCTTAATTTGGTTTTAGAAACAATATTATATGGTCATTGAGTTTATGTCCATATCAGTTCATCAATTAACCCTGATAATCTAATCTTAAACCTCCAATAAATGTATTTTTTGCTCGTCTATACCTGTAGATTACCAAAAGAATGGTCAATAGATGAATCAAGGTGTTCGCAGATTTTTGGAAAAATTTGGCGGAGGTTCGTTATTGTGCAGTGAAATAGTGAGAAGACGAATAGGTTTCCCATTCGTTTCCTAAGGTTTTATACCCAGTCAATGATTACAGGCAAACCGATGCACATCGTTAATTTTGAACTAACGAATGAACTTCCATTCGTTATATCAAATTATTGAATCTCTCTTCATTCGTTTAAACTTAAACGAATGTCTTTGTTCATTCGTAAACTTCTAACGAATGACTAAGTCATTCGTTAAGTTTTAATGAATAACAACTTATACTGTCACACCCCAACCTAAGGCAGAAATGTCGGGGCGTGATCCGATTGCTCACAACTCGAAGATACTATCATGCATAAAAGGTGACAATATCTTTTTAATTATTTTATCGAAAATAAATACACACAATATCTAAATAGAACAAACAATTTAAATACATGAATGTAAAATCAAGATAATCGTTATTTGAGCTCATATTTGTGTATAATTTTATAATTTTCAATTATGCCAAATAGCCCTTAGAAACCTATAAATACAAGTTTTAAATATTTCGAAAGATCCGAATTACATTCTCGAATCGGTTTAAACAAATACGAAAAATCCGAGATGTTACATATACCTTATACATTCGTTATACTTTATACGAACGAGTCTTCATTTGTGATGACGTGGCGGAAGCGAATGTGAATGTATAACGAATGTACCCTCATTCGTTACACTGTAGTAGCGGATGTAAAATTAATTTAACGAATGGTCATTTTACCATTCAAAATCAATAAAATAATCTTCAAACCCTAGTTTGATGAATATTTACCTTAAAATATTTACTTTAACAGTCAAACTTTGACTGTAAATGCTTAAATTAAGCAGAAATAATTTAAAAACCGTTTACTTTAAAAACAACTTAACTTAAATTGTGGGGACTACTTTTTCTTTTTCACCTGATTAAATCTCAACACTCAATAATTGAAAATAAAGAAGAAAAGAAATTCTTTTTGTATTTTCGAAAATTAATATCAAAACACACAAAAATTATTTTTGTATTTTTCATTTTTTAAACGGAATGTAAAAACGAAAATTTAACAAGCTAAAATACATAAAGCAGTACATATTTTTGTGAGTTCGAGCTGGGAATCATATTTACTACTAACGTCCTAAACTACACTTCAATTCCAACACATTATGCACATAATCCAACGATGATTGTAGATATAATTGTCCACTTTAAATTTTACACAGATTTTTCGGTTGCTTTACGATACGGATTGAATTGGTTAATTAATCACGGATATTATGTGGACCCCACCTATCATACACAATTGTTATATCTTTTATACAGTGAATTTCACATATGTTTTTCATTTTTCTTTATAATTGAGTAAGGGGGTGTTTGGGTGAGCTTTTAGAATTGCTTTTTTGCTTATTTTCTTTTTGAAAAGCAAAAACAACTTTTGAAAAGCTTTAATTTGAAGCTTTTGGAGGAGCTTTGCCAAACAACCTTTTGCTTTTCAACAAACAAATAGCAAATAAGTAAGTTTTAAAAGCTCATCTAAACACCCCCTAAGTGTGACTCATGCAAAAATAATAAAAATAATAAAAAAATAAAGTAAACAAATTAAAATTTTCCCTTAGGATCAGTATTACCACACGCAGATAAGGCTCCATTTAAACAAAAATAAAAAGATAAAAGTTGATGTTGTACAGGGCCTTAAAGATTAGGTGACTGGATCTATGGTGCTTACTACACTTGAAAAGCCATATGATCCTGATTCAATGCGATTACTATATGGATCTAGTCCTTAGATATGATTAGGTGACTGGATCTATGGTGACTTACGTTAACTGTGTGTTTCTGAATGTATTTTGGCAGAGTAACAAGACACAAGAAGGAATAATCAATAACTCTTAATAATGAAATACATTACAGGGTATATATAGACGAAGGGACTCATTCGTTAGACAGGCCTAACGAATGAGATCACATTCGCTATCAATACATTAAGTCATTTACTAAAACTTAACGAATGATCACATTTGTCCACTCATTCGTTATAAACTTATAACGAATGAGGGTTACATTTACGAAAGGTCACATTCGTTATTAGCTACTCTAACGAATGTGATATACAATTAACGAATATGTCATACGAATGACATACATTTACCAAAATACCCCTATACATTATTTCTAATATAATAATACTTTAAACAAAGACCGAGACGCAAAATCGAGCACTAACATTTACTTCGTTTAATGAAACTCGAGAACACAACATCTTACTCATTGCTTTCCCTTTCCTTAAAAAAACTCTGGGAACACGAATCTTTTCTTTACTTTCTTCTTTTTAATGAGACTCGATATGCTCACAAATACCCGGTTCGGGACCCGAGTCAAGGGTACAACCGGGTATAAGATTTATCCCCGAAGCCGTACCTGGAACCAGAACTGACATGGACCTCCAGAATCAGAAATACCCGGTCAAAACCCTGCCCTACCCAAAACCCGAAAAAAAATCGGTCAATACCCGATCAAATACCCTACTATACCCGGAACTGATTCCTACCCAACCCGGTTTTGACTTTTGTTAACCATACCCGGAACCAGTTCCTTCCCGATTCATGAAAATACCCGATCTGTGCATCTCTATCGCAACACATAGTTCGTTCCCGCCATGTAACTCAGTTGGTTAAGGGGGCATAAGACTTGAAACAATAACCTAAAGGTCGTGGGTACGAAATCGATCCTAAGCGATTAATCGCCTTACTGCTGAGTGTGGCTGATTTACCTCTCACGTGACGAGCCTGAAACAATCTGACATGAGCCGGTTTACATGTCTAAAAGAACACGTTTTGAAACAATAAACTCAAGTTCAATTGCCAAATGCAAAAAAAAAAAAAAGACAACTTACCACAGGGAACCTCAAATAATCATAACCGCTCATCAACTTCTTACGTTTCATCTTTCCGGTGAAAGTAAACAAACAAAACCCCCAAGTCTCAATTTCAAACCCTAGAAACCCTCAATCGGAGATGACGACTACAACGACGGCGACGGTTAACGGCACCACCTCATCACCAACCACAACCCCTAAGAAAACCAATCTGTTAGATCATCACTCCATCAAGCACTTACTCGACGAAACTGTCACCGAGGTATACTCAATTTCACTCCAATTTTAAAATTCAGGTTCAGTTTGTTCATTACGATTCATTAATAACGTGTTTTGTTTGTTAATTCGAATCAGATTGTGACTAGCCGTGGGTACCGTGAAGATGTGAGAATGAGTAACGTTAGGTTGTTGATCGGAGCGGTTATTATTATTATTGCTCTGTTTGCTCAGTTTTACAATAAGAAGTTTCCGGATAACAAGAACTTTTTGATCGGATGCATCGGATTATATCCTTTTATATTGTGTTTATAAAGTAGATGACTGAATCTGTTATATATTATGGTTGTTTTATCTTTGACTCTGGCAAGTATGTGATATTCAATGGGATATTGCAGCTGATCATCTACACCAAGGAAAAGAATGCATTTTTGTTTACCTACCCTCCTGCAGTAAGTTTTTTCTCGCCCTTAATAATCAAACTATACGTTTCGGTTGAATTGTTATTAATTTGTGATTTGTGAAGTTTGCACTAGAATCAAACTTTTAGAACATTTTGTCAGAAAATATACATAAGTTGCAGTGTTTGAATTGGCAATAGAACATTTTGTTACAAAGTAACACTTGTGTATATGTGTTGTCTAGTATAGAGTATTATCAAAGCAGCTTGCCATATCAATGTCGTTGTTCCGATGCTGCATCATGTCTAGTATAGTGGTTCTATAAATGCTTTGAGCTCTTTAATGTAATTACTCCTTGATGAAAGATTAAGATAATATAATTGAATTGCTTGATATTGACAATGGTACTTTAATTGTTTATAACACAATGGTGTCATTTTTCATTTATCAAGTTTGCTGTGTTGGCAGGGCTCTGCTTATAACAGTACTGGCTTAATGGTATCTTCTAAGCTTTCCAGATTCTCCGACAAGTATACTCTCACCATAGCCAGTGCTGATCCGAAATCTATTTCTGCAAAACCAACTGTGGAGTTCACCAAAAGTGTCACAAAGTGGTATCTCTCTTTCTCTCTTTGACAAAAATGCACACACAATCGTCAGTCATGATCTAACTATATTGTCCATATAAAAAAGTTTCTATTTTGACCTGTTAAACATTGGTGCGGTGTTTTACAGGTTCACAAAGGATGGAGTGTTGGTGGAAGGCCTGCTTTGGAAAGACGTGGAGGGCCTAATAAACGACTACGCTAACAAAAAGAGCAAGTAAAAATGTAACTTCAAAGGAATATCAGTTGCTATACTTTTGAACCTACAATTATGGGATCTAATATAATTTGAGAAAATGAATGAAAACCTGCATATGACAGCTAAATACAAGGTTTTAGATGGTTATCATTTTATCTTAACATATAAACCTGAAGTGGTTTTATTATGAAGCCTAGGCTAAGCATTATTTGCTTGGTTTGTTGAGGCGTGGGGATGGTAACGGGTTGGGTAATCAATGGTAACGGGTTGGGTAATCATTTCTTGTTACCTAACGCATTAACAGGTTTTCCTGTGGGTATCAAATATGCCTGTTATGGTCTTAACATGGTTTAAAGATCACCCTATGGAAATTGGAATTATGATTGTTTGAAATCTTGTTTTAAGCTCACCATAAAAACCATCTCAAATACTACGGTTTTGATTTGGCTAATGACTTAATGATTAGAGCCGCTTTCAAACCGGTTAGAGACCGATAGAAACCTTAGAATCAGGATTGGTTTGCAGTCTTCTCCATTGAACTGGTTACCGAACCTGTCAAAATTGACCTTTTTTTTTACCTTAATTTATCAAGAAACTGACCATAAACCCGTCAAGAAAACGGTTTGAGCTCAACCTAGTTTTGACTTTTTGTTGACCAACCTGAACTAGTTTCAAACATGAACCGATTTGTGCACTTTTGAGCATTCTCAACCTATTCCTTGAAAATATGTGTGAAATTTGTAAATTATATGGTATGACTATAAGTGGTTGTGAGCAGAAGAGAGAGAAAATGTTATACGGGAAAACTAAATTTGAGGTTTCACTGTTTACACCGTACAATATTTTAATATTTTCTAAAAGTGGTTGTGACTTGTGAGTGAAAAAGAGAGAAATGATAATGATAAAAGTATAATAGTGTATTATTTAATTGAAAAGAGAGAGAAACGTAACGATTTTTAGTGTCATTAGAGCACTCTCAATTTATTTTTCATCTTCATCTCTATAATTGCATTTAAAACACCAAATTTTCTCTTATTTTCAATTAAATATTACTATTTTTATATTTTTATCGTCACATTTTCTCTCTCGTTTACTCACAACCTATGCTGTCAATAGCGGTGGGATAATAGTGGGATAGCGGTTAGCGGACCTTCGTAAAATAGCGGTGCCAATAGCGGAACCTCAATTAGCGGCGCTATTAGCCGCTATTAGACCGATTTTTTATTCCTAAATAGCGATCATAGCACCGATTTTCAAGGTTGGTATATTTGGGCTAAATTAAGAAAAGACCATAATTGCTCAAACTTCAAAATTGATCTTTTATTTGTTTATAACCGGTTTTTTTATCCAAGTCCTAGAAAATTCATGTTCTTGCTCTTTCATCTACCAACGATTCCTTGGTTGATGTGTACTCGGAGAAAGATTTCATTGTTTATAATTGAATCATGTTTCAGTTATTGATACTTTTCTGTTTTTTTCTTTTGATATTACTATTATAACTATCCGATTTTTTACCGCATTAATTGCATAGCTCACAACCACTTTAAAAAAACATTAAAAAATTATAGATGTGAACAGTGTGTTTCTCCAAATTTAACCATGAACAGTAACATTTTCTCTTTTCTTCTCTCACAACCAATTTTAACCATCTTTAAAAAAATAGAGACTCCCTCTCACATAATTTAAAGAATGAATTAAGAATGCTTTAAATATGATATACATGAATACATAACAGGGAAGTGAATATGAATGTTCTAAGTAATAAACAATTACAATTCATCTCAATGAATATGAAAGTTCTAAGTAATACACAATTACAATTCATCTCAATATACATGATGAATGAATGTTAAGGCTTCTACATTCTTTTTAGGTGGTTCTTTATATCTCAGTCTGTAATTTAGCAAAAACATAATTATCTTTAAAATTTAAAAATATATTGTAAGCGCTTTTCACATCTTATTTTCTGTATCCATCTATATTCAATAAATAGTATTCCTTTATGTTTTTAATTATATTTTCTTTTCTTTTACTCATACCAACTGAAAAGAAAGGTATAGAAAATATATATAGAGAAGTACTATAATTTCTCTATAGTTGTTTTCTATTCTAAAGATGTCGGTGTAGTTGTAATTTTATTGGGTTCTCTAAATATTTCTCTAAAAATTAGAAAATGATAGATATAGAGACCTGTTGTTAATGCTCTCAGATGTTCAATAACTAGGTAGTTGAGAGGTAGGATGCTCTTAAAGATTGATTGATGTTTGTACTCTTACTAAAAGAACTTGGAAATCATGGAGTAGGCTGTAACTAAACATGAGATTGAACACTAATTTGTACAAAAATACTTAAACCATAATAATCACCAAAACTGAACACTGCTATAATCGAAAACATGTGAGTATGCTGCCAAAAGAAAACTACTGACCTATGAAAGATATTATAAATGTTGAAAGCAATATTGAATGCTGGATTAAGAAATATAACTGCTTGGAAAAAGATAGTACATTCAATTTGATTTTACGAAAATAATTAGTGCCACATCTAGCAAGTATATGAATTATTAGAATAAAACGTGACATCTAGCTAACAAGTATATGAACAAACTAACAAATAGAATTTTATAAAAAAAAAATTTGTAACAAGACGTTTTCGGTTTTTTAACTAGGGATGAGTGGGTACCGATACCAAGGGCCGGCTGGTTGGTTGGGTAACCCGGGTGACTGGGCGGGGCACTTAATTTTCGATAGCACAATTTTTTTTATATATATATTTTATTTATTTTTTATTAAATAGGTACAAATCTTAGTCATCTTATTAGATATATTGGGTCCAATCTCTTTTCAGCCATAGCTCATTTGAGATATCGGGTCTACGGGCCTTTTTATTTCATTAATCGTTAGGGCATACGAGGCTTTTTTTTATTTCGGCTCGGCCGATACATTTAAATTCTTGAAGACGGCCTATCGGTACCGATAATACTGGCAGGGCCGTCTCCGAGAATTTATATGTCTCGGCCGAGCCGAAATAAAAAGACCCGTAGACCCTAACGAGTAACGAAATAATATAAGCAAAAAACAATTTAGTCCTTACGTAAATGATTTTTTTATGGTTTAAACAATTAAATTTTTAAATACACTTATTTGATTATGATTTAGATTGTGTAAAAACATTACCATTACTGAAGGGTATTAAAAACAAAATTCGAAAAATACCTTTGTAACTTTGCTTCACTTGAAAGTTCAAACTGTAGGGTGAGATGAGAAATTGAGAATATCCAATCGTCAACGTGTGTCCCACCGTTGGACCCAAACCCGCATCTCAAATCACATTAATCTTCCTTTCACGCCCGTCGCCCCGTGCGTGCATTTGTTCCCGTGTTTCGTTTTTCACCTCTCGTTGCCCAGATCTTACAATCATCAATCACCATGAACAACAATTCCAGAAAACAACAGCAACCTGTTTCTGATCCTCAGCAATCGAACGCTGATATCGGAATTGCTGACCGTTTGACGGATTTGATAGTCGGTGATGGAGACAACGATAGTGATCTGTTGATGCAACGAGACACTGAAAACGGTACGGTTATGCGGTGGCTACTGGCGCTTGATATGCAGGTGATGGGCGCGTGTCGAGCAGATGAGAGGTTGAAGCCCTTGCTCAAGCTTAATAATAATAATAATAATGCGTCTAGTGGTGTTGAAGATCGGTTGTTATCGCATTTGAGTCAGGTAGTATGAGTTGTTGTAATTTGGTGTTGAATTGTAATTTGATTGTGTGAGTTACTGATGTCTGTTTTGGTGATCAGCATTTTGAGCCGTCGGAAGTCGGTTTGCTCGCGAGGTGTTTGTGTATACCTCTTGCGTCGGTTCGAGTTGGAAAGATTAAGAAGCAAGGGAGTCTTTTTACTCCAACCAGTATAAGGTAGTTGCTTACTATTTGCATGTGTAGTAGGCATATGTTTGTAGATGCATATGTGTTCATCACTGCTATAACTTTAACTGTAAACATTTAAGTTTATAGCTCGGCTTGTCTTGCTCTTGCTAATTGGAAGATGTAAAAGTTAAATCTTTGTTGAATGTAAGGTAATGATTTCAATTAAGGTGGATAATTGGTATCAAGGATGTGATCGATTGAGGTGATGGTAGTTTTGCTTGTTTATGTATTAGATAAATAAAGTCATTGTTGCATTTAGCTCAGTGTTGCTCATTAAAGTAAACAACTAGCACCAAGCACATGACCATTTACTGATCTATGTTATATATCTATATGTAAATGGTTCTCAAAATGTGTGTTTTCCAAAAGTTGAGATCAATATTTTACCTTTTAAAGTGCAATCCTTTAGATAGAACTCCAGTCAAAGTTTCTCCATTTATATGCAATTTTTTCATTTAGAAATTTGGTCAACACCGTTGGTGCATGAATTGTGCAGAAGTAAAAGCATGCCTGCATACTAGATGGGTATTGAGTATTGACTACTTGATGATTTGGATCAAAATGTTCCTGATTTGCATATCTATGATTGAATTTCTAGTATATGATTGTGAAAAATAGGTGGTACTATATGAGACAGGACATTTTTCTAGCGCAGTAGCTGCTATGTGCATATCATTCTTATTTACCAATACGGAATGGCTTTGATGGTGTCTTTTATTCTTTACTTCAATATCTATATTCTGTTTATAATAGGAGACTATTGTGCTTGTTCACATCTAATTAGGTTCATTATCATGCATAATATGACAGGGGTAACCTAGTAATTTCACTCTTGCCATCTTCTGATTTGCGCATATCATTTCTTTCGGATGATGGGCATACAGAGACACTATCAATCTTAAGAAACACTTCAGATTACTCGTCTGTCATGATTGAGGGAATACCAACCGATAGCTCGGGTAGATCTTTTTCTGTAAGACTCCCCAATAAAGATCCCTTCTACTTTTGGTGCTCTGAGAAATTCTGTCTTCTTGGTAATGAATTGCTTGAAAAGGTATATGATAATATTGATAATGCATCAACTAGTGAATAAAGTGTATGCTGCTTATACATATAAAGCAACCTAATGATGATGTGACTTCTTGTTTTAGATGAGGAATATACTCGAAAGGAAGCCTTCCCTTGCTGAGCTGACTGGAATCAGTGATTCCCGTCTCGAACGATTTGTGCATCATCTCCGAGCTCATTTTATTCGGTCAACCCCTGCTTCCGAAGACGGTCAAACTCAAACCTCACAATCTCAAAACTTGTTATCAAAGCCTTCACGACCCCGAACCAGCAACTTTCAAGTTGTCCTGAGTCCAAGACCAGGTTCTTTTAAGCTGAGACGAAGGACGGATGGAGCCCGTATCGAGCCATCTGAAAAGCATCCTGTTTTGTTTCCATGTACTTCAAACCATGGAAAACGGAAGCTTCTAGAGTCTTCCTCGGGAACCTGCTTGTTTCCACCATTACCCATGCCATCATCCAGCTCACCGCCTCAGGTATCCCCTCCATATTACTGTTGGTGTCCTCCTGCTGTCTCAGTTTCAGTTTCAGTTACGACTCTACAAACTGAAGCATTCACATTACCGCCTCTTTCATCACTACTTCCAAAACCGTCCCCAAATCTCTCTGAAATTCCATATCTACCCTTGTCGATGGCTGCTTCTTCACAGGTATTCACCCCGTTCATGTGTGACCCGATAGTTCACCTCCCATTAATTAAAATATGTTCCTCTGGCCAAGCCTACTTGGTGGGCAGTGGGCCCGCGATAACCGTAAGCATTCCACCATTGTTGGAAGCAAGCACAGAGTCAGAGAAGAATGCTCGGGATACTCTACGGGTCCTGATAAGCGAGTCTGCTGATTTTCCATCTGTTGCAGCCGATAGCAATATCGAGCAAGGTGAGAGTGGCGGTGCGGGTTTTAATAAGGACGATTCGAGTGAAGAGAGTGGTAGAGAATAAGTTGTGTGGGGGTGGGGGTGGGGGTGGGTTTTTGGTGCATATGATATGTGTGTTGTTGTAGTTAGAGTGAAAAACATGTCAGTGTTTTAGAGTGATGCTAGTAAACAATCCAAACTACTAACACTTCAAAACCACTTTATTCATAAAATAACATATCTTTTTAACAATAGCAACAAGTTCACAATAGGTGGATTAGTTAACAATAATCCAAACAATATTAAGTGTAGAAAAAGGATATTATTTTAACCAGTGCAAAAAGTTGAAAAAGTATTGAAGAAAATCAAAAGAAATTAGCCGTTAAAAAAATGATCAGGCCCAAATTCAGGTGATGCGATGCTGGGCTAGGCATGTTCAAAACGGTTTGGGACTAACCGGTTCTTATATTCAAAACTCCCTTTTAAACCGGTTCCAGGCTTGAACCGGTTAGGGAACCGAACCGGTTCTCCCACCCTCGGACCCCTAACCTATCTAACCGGTTCTTACCGGTTCCTAACCCGGTTCCTGTACCGTAACCGGTTCCAACCGGTTACAGTGTAAAATTTTTTTTTTTTTCGTTTTTCGTTTGCGATTTGGATTCTAAACTACGATTCGTATTTGTATAACATGAAAAATAAAAAAAACAATTAACTGATGAAGAAAAGACAACTACTGAAGATGTTTGCCACTGAAGACAACTACTGAAGGTTGCCACTGAAGACAATTACTGAAGGTTGCCACTGAAGACAACTACTGAAGGTTGCCACTGATGACAAGTTGACGTTCTTTTTCAACGCCTTGCAATACGGTTTTTCGATGTGTTTCTTCAAATTTGAATTCGAAAGTGGGTTTAAATAAATCCCACAAAACTTGCACCGAGCCTTCAATGAATGGTCATCACCCAATTCAACCAAATCCCAATTGCACCAAATCTCTTGATTACGATTATGAGGTACAATACGAACGAAACTTGGTTTGGCGTTGGAACCTTGACCAACCGATGATTGTGAGGCAGCCATAACAACAAATATGAATATAGAAGAAGAGAAAACAAGAGATTAGAGAAATCAAAACGTTGTAATAGCGTTTTTTTGTATTTTTTTGTGTTCGGGTTTGCGTTTTGAGTGTTGTGATGAACTCATGACACCAAATACCTATTTATACTAGTAGTTGGGTGCTTGGGGGAGCCAAAAAACGGCTATTTTTGACCCCAACGGTCAAAAAACGATTTCCAACGGCTATATTCGATCCAACGGCTAGAACCGGTTAGGAACCGGTTCCGGATGGTTCGGTTCCAGAACCGGTTCCGGTTCGGTTCCGGTTCCTACCCGCCCCCACTCAGAAATGCAAGAACCGGTCACGGATCATCGGGTTGAATCAGATAGGGTCCGGTTCCTACAAAAAACGGGTAGGAACCGGTTCGGGTCCGGTTCGGGTCCACCGGTTCGGTTCCAGGAACCGGTTTCGTTGAACATCAATGAATTGCTATTTGGCAGGCCAGAATATGTATTTGCTGACTTGTTGCTATGGGGCCAAAAAGGATCACTGAGACAAGAAGCCGACCCACTGGACACTTGGATCGCATTGTTCCGTGTTAGGTGGGTCAACCGTCACCGACTGATCCGAATTAGTTATTCAGGTAAGGGTGGGTCAGACAGCGGGTTTTCAAACATACCGTAGCCACCCCACCAGGTTGCGGTCGCGACTCACAACTGCCAAAGCTCATAAAGGAAATCAAGAACGAAAATAATACTTGAAAATAATACTTTACCGGATGATGTTTCTCATTAGTTGAATTGAATTAACAAGTCCTTTTTACACATAGATCATGAGAAACATTATGTAGTGAATTATAACCTTTGTTCTTGATTTCTTACGCATTCAGCAGTGCTTTTTATATTTTACAGGTATGTGGCATGCGTAATTAAAAAGAACACTATGTTGTTTTGTTCGAGAGGTAAGATTTATATATATCCACACTATAATAGTTAATAATTTTTCGGTCCCAGATCAAGGTCACTCTTTACCATAAAGAGAATTGCAATTTCGATAGTTTAGTTTGCATCAAATTACATGCGACATCTTTTAACTAATGTATTTAGTAGATGTAATTTATTTTTATGCTATTTATGGCTTTTATAAACAAATGTTGTCCTTTTATCCTGACCCGTTATCTTTTTTCGTTTATATATGTGAGGCGCGTGAGGGAAAAATACCGTTCGGTAACCTTTAACCACATTCCGCACCATACTTCATCTTCTTCCGCCATCCTTTTCAGCTCAAATCATCATCTGCCACTACCCTAACTCTACCATGAACCAAGTCATCTTGATATCTAGATATCTGATTTCATTGTTTTTCTTTTCTTTTATGTAGTAGCAAGTTCTTTTTAAACGGCTAGTTATAAACTTACTAAATCAACAATTTTTGTTCATCGTGAATCTCGAATTCTCAATCTCATGACAAGGAACAAATTCCAATCACGCCTTGATACCACTAGGCTACAAGCCTCCTTCTTCTTCTTCTTCTTCTTCTTCTTCATGGCATTCTAGTGGCAAATATGTATGCCTTACAACCAAATCGTTGTGGGTTCTAGTCGTTTCACTTGAGACGTGGATGAAAGGTGAAAATAAATTAGTTGTTCAAAAAAATGAGCGATATATCAATCGGCAAAGAGATTAAAACATTTGGCTGATGAATATGAGTGGATTCTATTTTCTTCTTAAAGTGGTTTGCTTTGTTATCTTTATTTTCCGACAACCGATTGATAATAACTCAAAAGATGAAAAACACCGTAGTTTATACTCAACCAATTGGAAAAACTAACCTTCGTTTAAGAGGTAGGGCCCTACATCCACCTAAGAGGCAACAAAGGCTTCAGCGAAGCGGACCCACATACTCTGCGGAACAATAATGCACCAACTACGAAGTAAAAAGCGTTGAAAAAACATTAGCGCTGGAGAACATTCTACAAGGCGTCAAACATTCCACGGCATCTCGGGAGGAGTGACGCCAATGATCTTCCTAGGTATGCTGCAAAAAGGAAGTATCTCATTGAAAATGATGCACAGCCAATAAGGAATTGATAACGCATCGCCAATAGTACTACATCGAACAAATGTCACAATTAGTCAGCTAGTTTATTCACCAACTTCCCTTGGGCACGTGCAAGCCCTCTCATTGGTGGATTACCTGACATGGCAGGTGGCCCATACCTTCCCTCTCCTCATCCGGCTATAAATACCCTCCAACCTCCAACTGTAAAAGGATCCTAACTCTTATGAGAGAACACTCACTAGTACCCCACGATAACTTGTATTTCATCCATCATATATACTGATTCTCACGCCGGATGGTGGTTTCGAGAAGACCCACCCTTCTCCTTCTCATAACGAGCTCACGGTATTCTGTTTTGTAGGTGAAGCTACTCAGATATGCTAGATTGTATCCTTAACCCCTGCGAGAAAGACTAGCCTTAACCTAAGGACTAAGTAATTAGGCCAAGGTTTGATTTAGTGTTTCTTCATTGGCGTCATCCGTGCATTTTGCTAAACTATCTTTTCTAAAAGATTTTCATTATCTCGGTCGAAATGAGTGGTAAAACACGTACCCTCGTGGTAGGACAAGCATCAGCCACCCAACAAAGGGTGAATCCTGTGCTAGACACCGTTACGACGAACGCGAGGACATCGTTAGCGCGTCCAACCCTCCGCCCCATATCACTGTAACCACTAGCACCAGATTCTGCCGAAGTCAGCAACCACAAGCCCCGCTACCGCCAAGTGTCATGGCATGGTGGGAAACAGAACAGGAAAAGATGAAGGTAAGGATGCAAGAGAAGTTCTTGTTTATAGTTCAGCCAAGAACTCTGTTCGGCGAGGCTTCAAGCAATAACGGGCGAATGATCAGGACAAAGAAGAAGACGAGCATGAGTCAGACCCACATAAAAACAGGGTGATGGAGTCTCAACGTGGTGGAAGAACTGAAAGCTAACCCAGTGACCAATACTAGATTCTGCGCTTACGTCTCACAGCCTCGTCACGAAGAGATGACCCTGACTATGAAGAAAGTCATGAGAGGACCGACTTCCGTGACATACCTAACAAGAGAGTCATTAAGTACCATCCCAACATCAACGTTGATTTATCGAAGCCAGACCGGCCGCATCGACGGGAAAGTCAAAGTTTGCCAAGAAAATAACAGAGGCGGGACTTCTTGTAAACCTAAAAATCTAGCTGACAATAGGAAAGTAGGATGATTTGTCTAATCCGGATGACCATCTATTAACTTACATTGCCGCGGGTCTCGGTGGACCATGCCAATATAGTGTCACATGTTCACATTGACACTGGTAGGCGTTACACGAGGGTGGTTCGAACCTCTACCAGAAGCTGGATCACATATTGGGATGACTTGACGCACAAGTTCACTCGACACTTTAGCCAAAAAAAGCACCATGTCAGTGACCCGGCATATATCCTAATGTTAACTGCCGAGACAATGAAAACATTAAGGACTTCGTCACCCGCTTAAACAAAGAGGCACTCAACATTTGTGGAATCGACAAAGAGCTCATGCGGGCAGCCTTCCGCTAGAACGTGCGATATGATGATCTCATTCGCACTCTCACCGGCCATGATGGTATATCACAGAGCTGGGACACCATCATGATGGCAGCCAAGCTTTACGCGAATACCGAGAAGAGCTTGGGAAGAAACCTGTCATGCAGCGATGCGTGGAATGATATCAATCAGGCTAGGAAAGACAAGAAAAAGGCGGGGTTCGTCTGGTCAAGGATAAACCAAGACTCGTCATCCTCAGATCCCCGCCTTCTCGTTGGCCAGAAAGGCAAGCAAACGGCGCAACAACAATGGCAAAGGTGGACGCCGCTTACCAAAAGTCCTTCAGAGATCATGCTCTCAGAAGGCATAGGGTTCAGGAAGCCACAACTACTCAAGCAGCGGGCAAACATGGACATGACCAGGTATTGTGACAATCATGAAGCGCATGACCATACTAACGATCATTGCTCCAACCTTAAGGACACTATCGAAGAGTATGTGAAACATGGGAAGTTGGAGCACCTAGTCAAAATCATTCGCGGATGTGGCAAGAGGAACACATGACAAGAAAGTGGGATACCAAGAAAGAAAATCAAAAATCTCCACGTCAACATGATCCAGAGCAGCTCCAATAGGAGAAAGCGGCCAAAGGCAGAACACTTGACGTGGAATGAGGAACAGGTTATCTTTCCACGGGTGAAAGGCAGAGCTAATAAAAAAGGCCCCGCTAATCATCACCGCCGTCTTTGGTCACTATCGAACCTCCCGCTTCTTCATAGATACTAGAGCAACGCCAAACATCATGTACAGACAGTGTTTTGACTTACTAGAAGAGGAAGATAGGCGCCAGACTAAACCTCCATCATTTTCTAACTCTATTTTTAAACTCAAATTTAGCTTATTTATTATTTATTATTTTATGTATATTTATGATTGTGTTTATACATGTTTTTATCATAGATGCTACATACGTATCATTTAGTTTTTTTTTTGTTTTTTTCTATGATGACTACATATATAACAATATTTACTATTGTAATGCTATATTAGTTAAATGAATTGCATTATATTTATATAAATAATAAGCTGCTTATGTTTGCGAGCTTAGTCAAGTGCGATATATGAAGCCCGGTATATATATAAAACTCAAGTATGGGCCCATTTACTATAAGAACTTCAATTTGGACACGCGCTTGACTCGATTAGAGTTTTTACGAGCCAAACTCATGTAATTCACGAATGGCTTAACTCTTTTACACAAATGGTTAAGTGTTCTACCATAATACTATTACAATTGTTACAAGTTTTCTCTCACCAATACAATCAACTCATGAAAACCAAAGACAATTGTCTCTACATTACACACATCCTTTATGTCCACTTTTGGTAGACTTTAAACATGTTGGACTATTGATTTTAACACAAAAGCAAATGTGCCATTTGTCAACAAATTTTTATAATTAACATTTAGCTAGAATTAAGAATTGATACATAAGATTTTATTGTTTAATGAAAAGATACCAACAACTAAAATAAATTTGATGTTACAAGGGAGAACGCAGACAAATTTTAAATTATTATTAAAAAAGCTATATAAGTATTGTATAAAAATGAATCTAATAGACATCCCACCAACTTAATCACCCCCTTCCTTTGACCGTCAAACTAATTGTTGGCGTAAATACAAAATGTTAGAATCTATATTCTTTTTATTAATGTTCTTTAAAAACTTGTTTTTTAATACTTAATAAATTGCAATTGATATTCTGATCTAATAACATGGAGGTGATGGCTAAACCTTGAGATATTTATAGTTTTAAGTTTGAAAATTGACTCAAGGGGTCTTCTTACAGTGGTGAGTTTCCTCCTTGACTCTTGAGGTTGTTTTGGGATGAGTTAGGTCTGAAGTGTCAAAATCAGGACAGACGGTTGACATCCCGTCTCAGAAAAAATCACTCTGGTATTGAGGGTAGTACCAAACGTTGTTCAAAAAATCAACAAACATGTATTCATATTTTTAGTTGACATCAATTTTGCGAAGCTTTATGTTGAAAATTATATGATCATCAGGCATGCACTTTTATAGTGAGATAAAATATATAAAAGCTTTTTAAAACAAAGAATGTGTGAGCTTAAAACCTAGGTAACATCATCTTTTAATCGCTTAAAGTGAACTAAAAATCATATTAAAAAGCCCCATGGATTTGGTGAGAACAAGTGAACCAAAATAAACCCCAGTACAATAATTTTAGCCAACGGGACCAAACAAGCAAGAAAGAGACTTTTCCTTTGTGGAAGTGTGGCTAGCCTAGTGGGGCTTGGCATCATCAGTCTTAATAAAAACAACCGCGATTCTTTTGTCGTGATGTGGCGAAAATTCAGTACGTGTTATTATGGTATCAACACTCAATGTAACAATTAAAAGAACAGGGGTGTACCCATATGACTTAGAGGTCGCGGCACCACAATCATTTCTTTTTTAGCTGTATATAGACGATTTGATCAACTCCATGAAATTTTGACACCTTTTAACATCAACCCCAACTGTTTAGACAAAGACTCTCAAAAAAATTAGAGAGAACTTCGGTTTTGATCCTTGTGGTTTCTTAAAATTATTAATTTTGGTTGAATAGTTTATTATAGACTTTTATGGTACAATAGTTTCAATTAACTATCAGTTTTAGTCAAATCCACTAACGTCATCCACCAACAATTAGTTAATACAACTTTAAGGGGTTTTTTATATTTTTCACAAACTTTTAACTCCATGAAATTTTGACACCTTTTAACATCAACCCCAACTGTTTAGACAAAGACCCTCAAAAAAAATTAGAGAGAACTTCGGTTTTGATCCTTGTGGTTTCTTAAAATTATCAATTTTGGTTGAATAGTTTATTTTAGACTTTTATGGTACAATAGTTTCAATTAACTATCAGTTTTAGTCAAATCCACTAACGTCATCCACCAACAATTAGTTAATACAACTTTAAGGGGTTTGTTTATATTTTTCACAAACTTTTAATTCATATGAAAGGTTAGGTTCAAATAAGAAGTTAGATTTTCTTAAGAATGCTAGGAAGGAGGGTATTTTAGTCTTAACACTTTAATATCAAAACCCACTTAATTTAATCTCAAAACCCACTTAAACTAATTTTCAAAAACCCACTTACATAAAACCTACTTACATATTCCCTCATCTCCTACAACCACCATCACTCCACCGCCCACCGCCACCACAACCGTCACCCACCACCACCACCTCGCCGGAAAAGTCTATGGAAATGTTGGAAAATTTCACCGGAAAATTCGTCGGAAAGTCATCGGAAAACAATCCCCGAGAAATTTCGCCGGAAAAATCGCCGGAAAATTCACCGAAAAGTTGCCGAAAAAAAGTCACCAGAAAACGGCCGCCGAAAAAAACACAATGGAAGACACTATGAAAAACACAATTTAAAAAACAAAATGGAAAAAAACACTATGAAAAAATAACACAGTGATAAAAACACAATAAAAAAACACAATTGTATGACACAAATTAAAAAACACAATGGAAAAAAACACTGAGAAAAAAACACAATGATAAATACAATTGTATAACACAATTTTGTAAAACACAATTTTGATAAAACACAATAGGTAAAAAACCCATTAATTTTTTTTTAATTTTATATAACAATATGGTACTCATATAAAAGATAATAAGACACTCGTTATTATGGTGAATTTGTTTTTCAATAAAAACGTCGTAAAATAAGTTATGGACATTTTAAAATGATGGGGGAATTTGGCATGTGCCTTGCATATGGAGAGAGAAAGTCAACAAATGTGTTATTTCTTTTATGTCATTCCCCTTATTTTCACATATAATTTCCACCTAAACTAATCTTAACCCTCCATGTTCAAAATTAATGGACAAGATTACTTTCTATCATTCCTACAAAAACTATACTTTCTATTATAACCTAACCCTTCATATGAATATCTTTTTTTTTTACTAATAAGTTTTATATTTTTTGTTACTTTCTAACTATTATGGTTTATTATATTTGTTTATATATAAATATATGCTTTTTTTAAATGTTTTTTTCCGAAACCAGAGCTTTTATGCAACCGTTTATTTATTTATTGGTATTTGAATACTTTTATTTTTAATTATTATAACCGTAATAATATCTAAGCTTTAAAAAACAAAATATTTATCTTTTTAAGTTACATTTTAATTCTATACTTCTACTAACTATAAATGATTTAGAGAACTTAACTTTTATTCTTTTATTTCTCGGTGGTAAAAAGAACATATATTTATTTTATATTATTTTTTTTACTTTTCAAATGACGGAGGGTTTTTGAAAATCTATTTATTTATTTTAATTCTTGGTTTCTATTTTTTCTAGAACAACTAAATTTTTGTACTCTATAGAGTTTGAAACAATTAGTTCACATTTTAGTTACCTTGCCAGCCCATCAAAATGGGAATGACGTTTTGGTTTGTATTTATTAAAAATATACACTTGGATAAAAGCGTCAGTTTCAAAAAATTATATTTATTAAAACTAAAAAGTGTATAGATATTTATATATAAACAAATATAATAAACCATAATACTAAAAAATAACAAAAGGTATAAAACTTAATTTTGGTAGAAAACCCAAAAATTCTTATGATTAAAAGTTTGTGAAAAAAAAAACCCTCTCAAAGTTGTATTAACTAACGGCTCGTAGATGACGTTAATGGGTTGGACTAAAAATGATAGTTAATTGAAACTATTGTATCATAAAAGTCTAAAATAAACTATTGGACTAAAATTGATAATTTTAAGAAACCGTAGGGACCAAAATCGAAGTTCTCTCAAAAAATTAATTAATATTTTTTATTAAACAAATATAATCATAATTAGAAACTAATTAACAAATAACAAACAAATAAGCCCATTACAAACAACTAAATACATAAGCCGATTAAAAAAAAGCATTTAAACAATTAAGTTCAAATAACCTATTAACCACATTAAAAAATTTAAGCACATTTTAATTATAAAAGATTTAAACTTAAGCTTGGAAAAGAACTGAACGTTCATTGAACCGTTCGTGAAACATTTGGCGAGAAATTTGTTGTATAGAAGTGTGTTTTTACTAGTGGTTTAATGGTAGCTTGGATTTGTTCCAAAGTTTCTTAACCATGGAAAGTCATGGGTGATTACATCATGGCTATCTAAGAGAGTGGATGCATCAATGCTTTCATCCACAGTGCGTACACTATATGGTATTTTGAAGTTAGTTTTGGTGGCGATCATCTGTCTATGTTGTTTGACGATACCTAATCAAATACTAAATTAGTTGATATCAATAACAGTAATTTGAATCCGATTGCAGTCAAGGCTAATCTCTTTAATGGATGTATTAGCTTTACCGTTTGTGATAAATAAAACCAACAACCATAATAACCGTAGCAAAAAGGTTGTCAATTTAATTAAACTCTAAAGCTCGCAGAAGACGACATAAAACATTAGAGAGTAGATTTTTTCAAATTATATTACGTGACAAGACGATGGCAATTCATATAAAAATTAAAATTAAATCTTTACATATGAATAAGAAAGTAAAATCTCATTATTTGGTGCCCGGAGCACCTAAAATGCTAAGCACTAAAATCTATTCTAATCTAAACAAAAAAATCGGCACTCGGTTGGTTTTCTTTAAGATACTGAAACTAAAACAAAACAACAACAAAAAAATTAAAAAACAAAATTAAAAAAAAACAAAAATTCTTTTCCACCGCTAAGGTGCCACAAAATAGCCCAATAGGGCCCCTGCGGCACAAAAGTTCTAAAATATATATAGTAATAATTTAATGGGTATAACAGGCAATGTTTTAAAAGCCGGTTTTTTAACCGTATCGGGTTGCGCTTAGAAACAGTACAACTAGTTGTAACGGACGGTTCAACCTACTTAGTTAACCCTATAATTACACAAAAATATAACTTTAACTTAAAAGTAGTATAAAAGTACACGATCTATAATTGAAGAGGTATGTACCCGCCTTAACATCGAGCGGGGCGGGTCAACCCACAAGATATAGACAAGAGGCTTGAAATCAAGATATCATGAAGGCACAAAGCCAAAACCTATGCGCACGGCGCATATCATATATGCTCACGCATCACATATGCTCACGCGTATCACATGCTCGCGCACCATATATGCTCACGCATATCACATCTGCGCGTGCTCACGCATCATATATGCTCACGCATATCACATCTGCGCGTGGCGCATATTACATATGCTTGCGCATATCACATCTGCGCATGAAACATCTGCGCGTGAGAATAAAGAGAAGACTTCGCGCATCCTCAGGATAGGCGCATATCACACGTGCACATAATCAACCTCGTCCTTATCCAAATCAGAATAAGGACAACCTTGATTGTGCTCGTCAGACAACCTTCCAGAAGGTATCCTTTAAGGAATAAGAATATGCTGATGTTGACAGCTGCCAATGAAAGGTGGACAACTCAGCAAAACCCATGTGCTACCACGTGATTGCACATGGGTCAGGTAAAATGCCTGGGTCAGAGAATAATCAATGAAAAAGCACCAGGTGTCCTAAGGACACGTGGCGCAAAGCAATAGGAGGAGGCCAAAAAGGCCCTAATGAGATCTGAGCCCAATCATTGGAAACCCTAGCACTATAAATACCACACCACCTCCACAAGGGGAGGTAAGCAAGAAAATACATTCCAATTCCTTACTCACTCTCAGATTATTATTATCTTCTCCTACAATCTCTTATTCTCACACCGGAGGGTTACCCCAAAGAGGACCCCTCTGTCCCTTTCTGAGGGGTAAGTTCACGGTGCTGCTCGTTTTGTAGGTGGAAGAACTCATACTCCGGAGAACCATCGGTGAAATAGCATACTCATACCCGAGGAAAGTTGATCGTCTACCAGTGAGCCGATCCACGTTTCTTCATTGGCGCCATCACCTGTTACAACGGCAACAAAATCTCATCAGTTCTCTCTGAAAAACTTCACCATGGTTTCTGGTGTTCGAAACAGCGATCAAGTTCTGGAGGATGTTAATGAGGGACAGCAGTTTCTGAGGGTGCCGCGTGATTCTGCGCGCACCACCAGTAACCATCCCTTCATCACAACTCCTCATAGCCAGACTGAAACTCCTCCAGACGATCTCACGTTCCAAAATTTGACCGGCGCGAAACAAAAAAGACCAATGGGTCCAGAAGATGAAACAAATGACCCTAAAGAATGGCTCATAAACGAACAACGGCGTTTAATGGACAAATACAATGAGCTGGTCAAACACAAAAAGTTAGCCGACCTAACACAAAGGCTCGCGTTTGATAAACAAACCATTCAAGGAACAACAAAAAGGGCATTCGCGCCGGAAGATGGTCACTCTGCTCACACTGAACACGCTGATTTTAGTGATGAAGAAGTGCACAGCATGAGGAAGACGCGAGATACTCATGCAAGAGGCTCACAGCTCCGCGCGCACATGAACATGGCGCCTGGAGCCAAAGCCGATCTGGATCTGTACACACCGTACAGCCCACCAGCGAGAGGGCAAGTGGACGTAACCACACCGTACAGGCCAGCCATCTTGGTGAAGCATTCAAAATTCACTGAGCGCATCGCGAAGGCTCCCATTCAACAAAAAACCAAGATGCCAAGTGGGTTGGGCAAGTACGATGGCACAACAGATCCAGACGATTTCTTACAAGGTTTTTATAACACTGGAAACCTAGAAAGCTGGACGATGCCAACATGGTGTCACATGTTTGCTCGCTGCCTCACGGGCGCGGCGCGTGTCTGGTTCGAAAGTTTGCCGATTGGGCAAATCGATGGGTTCGAAGAGCTATTGGAGAAATTCCAAGCTCACTTCGTACAGCAGCGCAGACACACGCACGACCCTGATGACATCATGCACTGCGTGCGCAGGAATGATGAAACGATTGAAGACTACATAACTCGTTTCAATCAGGAATCTCTTGCAATTGGAGGTATCACTGAGCAACTCTTGCGCGTGGCCTTTATACAAGGTGCGCGTAGTGATCAACTCCGCAGAGCTCTCGTAAGCAGAGATGGCATGCCAACCACTTGGGCCAAGCTAATGGAAGCGTCGCGAGTCTTCGCGCGAAATGAAAAACAAATTGCCCAATATAGAGCAAGAGAAAGAGGTCACCAAGCAGAAGCACCGCACAACAACGAAAGGAGGGGCAAACAAAACTCTGTATGGTCCAGGTTGCAACAAACCAGTTTTTCTCCCGCAGAAAAGCAGGCGCAACCAAGCTCACCCCAGCCCCAAAAAGACAGTCGTAATCGCGGAGAGGGTGACAAGAGGGAGGGGGCAGAGAGCCTAACAGACCTCTACCAAGAATATGGACTCCCCTCACTAAAACGCCTTCACAAGTGTTAAGCACAGAGAATGTCCAGTTTAAAAGCCCCAAGCCACTACACTATAAGGGACCACCAAACAGTGGCAAGTATTGTGAGTTTCACAAGTCCACAGGGCACAATACCGATGCATGCCACCATTTGAAGGATGCGATTGAAAGAGATGTGAAATCAGGCAAGTTGGCTCACCTGGTGAAAAACCCAAGACCAGAGAATGAACAACCAGATAGAGCCTCAGCCAGCAAAAAGTTCAAAAGAATCTGTGTAGCCGAGGGAGGAAGGCAAGGGCAAAGATCGAGAAAAAGAAGCGCGCAAGTCCAAGGAGATTGGCGCGAGCAACAAGTAATCTTCCCAAGAATCAGGGGAGGCCCTTCTATCAGCAGTCCTCTAGTCATCACTACACACATTGCTCATTATGAAGTGTCAAAAGTCCTGGTGGACACTGGCAGTGAATCAGACATCATGTATGAGCAATGTTTCAGGAAGTTGGATCCAGCAGACCAAGCAAGGCTCGAAATTGTGAATGCACCAATCTCGGGTGTTTCAAATGAAATCATTCACCCCTTAGGTCAGATACAATTTGAACTAACTATGGGGGATGAGAAACACAAGCGAGCTGAAATTGTCAACTTCTTGGTCTTGCCCACCACTTCATGCCACAATATGATCTTGGGTAGAGGAACGATTGCCAAATTCAACGCCATACCGTCGCCAGCGCACGGCGCGTTGGGGTTCCCAACACCAACAGGTGTAACATTTGTATACCGAGATCATTTGTGCGCAGTAACAAGTATTCCGTGGGAAGGGAGAATGAAACTTCCAATGGCAAACAACGCGCCAGAGGAATGGATTCTCAACCCAAAATTCCCAGAGCAAACAATCACAATTGGAGCTACGATATCAGACGACACAAGGTTGAGAATGAAAAGATTGCTCACAACGTATATGTCGGTCTTCGCGTGGCAACATTCCGATATGACTGGGGTTCCGCGAGACCTGGCGCAACATTCTCTCAACACGTTCAAGTCCGTAGAGCCAATTGCTCAAAAGAAGAGAATCACGGGGGATGAGAAGGCAAAGGCCATGAATGAGCAAGTAGAGGATCTACTGCGCGCAAACATCATCCGCCCAATACGATACCAGACATGGGTAGCCAATCCTGTGATGGTAAAGAAGAGCAACGGGTCATGGAGGATGTGCATTGACTTCAAAGACCTCAACAAAGCATGTCCAAAAGATTGTTACCCCCTCCCAAACATTGACGCGAAGGTGGACTCCGTGGCGCCATTTAAGCTCAAATGATTTCTGGATGCCTATAAGGGCTATCACCAAATTCAAATGGCACCACAAGACGAGGACAGGACTGCCTTCAGAACCGACAAGGGTGTTTTTTGTTACACAAAAATACCCTTTGGTTTGAAGAATGCGGGAGCCACCTACCAAAGACTCATGGACGCGGTTTTTAACGAGCAAATTGGAAGAAACCTAGAAGTCTACGTGGATGATTTGGTGATCAAAAGCAGGGAGGAAAAACAAATGCTCAAAGACATCGAAGAAACCCTTTGGCGCCTAAAGGAAGTAAACATGAAGCTCAACCCGAGCAAATGCACATTTGGCGTAGAAGAAGGGAAATTTCTAGGTGTAATGGTCACCAAGGATGGTTTCAAGGTGAACCCAGAGAAGGTGGAGGCTATCCTTGACATGCCCTCACCATCCACCATGAAAGAAGTTCAAAAGTTGAATGGTAGATTGGTATCAATCAACAGGTTCATAGCGAACCATGCAAGCAAATCTACCCCATTCGTTAACACATTGAGAAATTGCCTAAAGAAAAGCCAATTCAAGTGGACGCCTGAGGCCGAGCAAGCTTTCAGTGAGATAAAAGAATGTCTGATAAATCTGCCTGCGCTCACAGCTCCACTTCCTGGCGAAACTCTAACATTGTACCTGTCAGCAGGAGAGCGCGCCATCGGCGCAGTGTTGTTGGTGGATCGCAAGGGAATCCAAACACCAATCTATTATGTGAGTCGGGTGCTGACAGATCCTGAGACGCGCTACTCCATCATGAAAAAGTTAGTTTTGTCACTAACACACGCGTCACGCAAGCTTCATAGATATTTCAATGGTCATCCTATTGAAGTTCTGACTGGTTACAACATCCAGCAAGTCTTGCGGCGTCCCGCGCTCTCAGGAAGGCTGACAAAATGGGCGCTGGAATTAGGAGAGCACACGATCGCCTATAAGCCCCGTCCAGCAATAAAGGGACAAGTCTTAGCTGATTTCATCGCAGAAATCCCTGAAGGAAAAATTGAAGAGGCTCAGCGCGAGGTAGACCCTCCGCGAGCCAATAATGAAGAAAATGTTTGGAGATTATTCACTGATGGAGCTTCAAACAATGAAGGGTCCGGCGCAGGCCTCAAGCTGGTGGATCCAGAAAGTCATGAGTATACTTACGCAATCAGGTTGGATTTCAAGAGCACCAACAATGAAGCTGAGTATGAAGCCCTGCTGGCTGGTCTGCGCATCGAGCACAAGTTCGGGGTTAAAAAGCTAGAGGCCCATGTTGATTCATACTTGGTAGCAGCACAGGTCAATGGCCTTTATGATGCCAAGGAGAACACCATGCCTCTGTATCTAGAGCAGGCGAAAAAGCTCATCGAGCAATTTGACTTCTTCAGAATCATACATATTCCGCGCAGTGAAAACAAGTCTGCTGACGCGCTGAGTAAGATGGCATCAACCAGCTTCGATCACTTTGGCAAAGATGTCAGGGTAGAAGTAATGAGCAACCCGTCGGTGGTAGCGAAGTCTGTCCTTGTATACTTTAACTTAAAAGTAGTATAAAAGTACACGATCTATAATAAAAATAATTCAATAGTTAATCCAAAAAAAAAAAAACAATTCAAAAGTTGCTCGTGATGATATTTTTTTCCCCAAATACTCGTACTCAAAACTCGTTCAGTACCCGTATTTGTACGTGTCTATTGGGTACGGGCACCAAAATTTACTGATTTTAGATACCGGTAATTTTGGATACAGGTACGGTTACAAGTATGAGTATTACAGGCACTGCCCGTTTAAAATATGTGGGGGCTTTTATTTGGTTTCCAACACCCATGACTTAACTTTTAAGCGGGATTTTCAAAACCTAATATATATTAGTTGAATCAGTTCATTCTCGATTTATATGCGTATATTCATATATTTTTATTTCATGTATGTGTAATTGTGTATATCATTAAATAACATGTATTAACTTTCTCTCTGGTTTTCTATAGAAATTGAGAAAACAATAAACAAAGAAAAAGGAAAAGGGAAAGGAAAAATGGAAAGATGACTAGCGAAGATTAAACGAATGTTAACTTCCATTGCATTAGTTAATTTTGTTTTAAATATTTTGATAAAAAAATTTTGGGAGACTTTGTATGTTTTGGAATTCATTACTTGATTATAAATGGATTTTATATTATGATTTATTTCATTTTTAGTTTTAAATGATTCATTACTTGATTATGTTTCGTTTGTGTTATTACGGTTTTGGTTGTGGTATTGTAGATAATTATTTGTCGGCACTGTTCGGCATCGATACCAAGTTTAGTGCAGATTTATTTAAAAAAGAACAAAGTGTACTTACTATACTCGAAAGTACCTGTACTCGTACTTGTACCGGTATCCGTACTCGCACCCTAAAATTGGGTACGAGTACCCAAATTTACTGATTTCAGATACGGATACTTTTCGAGTACAGGTACGGGTACGGTACTGATCTCATCCCTAGTTGCTCGATAGAACAACGTTGAAAGCAATTCAATTCGATGGTAAATTGATCGAAGGCCACCAGATTAAAGCTTAAATTTGGAGGTAAATGATTCCTGAATGGCCGCTAAAAGTATCTGATCTAAAGTCTAAACCCAAAAATTTACATTGGGCTTAAACCTGCATAACGGTACAAACTGAGAATACCAGTAATTCTACCGATTCAAACTATAAATAGTTTGCCCAATTTACCGAATTAAAACGTACCAGGCTAGTGAGCGGCAACCCGTGTTACCAGCAGGCGCAAACCGGTTTTTAAATCAATAATAATAGGTAAGAGCATGTTGGTCATTTAACAAAAATTTCACTAAAAGTTTTAAAGTTGGCTAGTGTGAAAGGCGTTAGGTGTTACAAACCTCTCATAAAAGAAACAACCGGGGCTACTAGTCTACAACTAAGCCAGAAGACCCGTGACGACGCTATCTAGTTACTAATAGCAATTTAATTCAACGAGTCTAAACCATGATAGAGTACCGTTTTGATGTTTAAAATATCAGTTACACCTTGTGAGGTTAACATTTAATGAACATGTTATAGAAGTTATCTTTGATTTTTTCTGTATATTTATTTTTCGATACACCAACTATGTCGCCAAAAGTTATAACTGCCATTTCTTTATGATGTCAATGATTTGGTGGAAGTGCATAAGGTTAGTGGTGCGACGGGGAACAAGAGATCGATTATTCATGGCATTGTCATCATTACTTGTTGGAGGATTTGGCGGGCTAGGAATTAAAAGATTTTTTCGGGCAAGAACACTACGGTGGTAGAAATGGTTGTGGATATAAAATCTTTGGGTTTTCTTTGGTACAAAAATAAATCTAAGATAGGGGTAGTGGATTGGAAAAGATGGTGTTTATTTGATGTAACGTGATTGTTGTTTTTGGTTTTTGGATTTCGGCGTCATTCTCCATCTTGGTGATAGTCGTTTGCTGTGTTTGTTTTTAATGAAAGTCAATTTTCAAAAAAATAAAATTTCTTTATGGAAAGTCGTTTTCTAGGGTATTATGTTGGTTTATTATACGTGGATTCAAGTAAAGATTTAACGAATTAATCAACAATGCCTTGTGCCCCTCCATTATTAGAGCACAAAGGGTTACAAAATTACACATCCGTTTGCTTTAAATAAATAATGATATTTTTAATTTCGAGATGAACCAGCTTCAAATTTGTATTTATTAAAGGGTACGTTTGTATGACGAACAAAATAGTATTATTTGATGTTAGTTTCTAGAAGAATAAATAATGCACCTAGTGGGTTGCTATTTTTTATTAACCGTAAGAATAATTTTTATAATATATTTTATTATAAAAAAGGCGATTAAATCAAATTAAACTACTGTTTTAGTAATGGAACTTGGAATAGTCTATCGGTGGTATCACCTAGCTATTTTACGGGGCAATATTTTTACGGTACTCAGAGTTCTAACAATCAGACATTAGCATTTATGAATCTGATCGAATTAATTTGAATTTTATTATTGTATTATATAATGTTGTTATTTTTCTTTTTCTTTTTTAATATTTGGTATTAATTTTATGAATAATGTATTTTGTTGGAATTTCAATTATGAGTTGTTTTTTTAACATCTTGTATCAAACTTTTAGGTCCTGTTACATTTTTTTAGTTACGGTTTACTGGCCCATAACTGACTCACTATAACCTTGAAAACCTATTAACCGAAACCGCCATAATAAATCGGTTATGGTTATAGTCATCCGTTAACTGACATGTCAGTTATGGTTAGAAGTTTAACCCAAAACAGACCCATATATGCACACCCCTAAACAAGACATGCATATCTCAATGCTAGAAGTTCTAGGCCGGATCAATGGCCAAGGGTGTGAAACATCAATCTTTTTTATGTAAACAAATCAATTATCTATTACTAATTACTAATAGATATAAATCACAACGTTGGTGCCGCAAGTGTCCCCATTGGGTCACTTGACGGCACCTTATAGGACGAAGAAAATTTTTTTTTTTGTTTTTTTAGGTCCAATACCGTAACAAACATAACGTAAATCAACCGAATGACAATTTTGTTTTTTTTCTTTTAGTTCCGGTATTATAATGATCGTGATAGAAACCAACCGAATTTGCATAAGCTCACTGCATTTTGTTTAAGTTTCAGTATCGTAGTATCGTAGCGAATGTAACGAAAACCGACAAAAATACCAAATTTGTTTTTGGTTTAGTTATGATACGTAACAAACGTCATAGAGACCAACCGAATTTGCGTCGACTCGCCGTTTCAATGCCGGGGATTGACAACGTTTGGGTTTTACCAACGCTCGACTTTTACCAACCGGCAACCCCATTGGGCCACCTCAATTTTTAAAAAATATATATTTTTTTTGTTTTAGTTTCAATACATAACGCACGTAACCAAAATCGATCAATTCGCATTGACTTACCGCCTCAACACCCTTGACTGGCAACGCCTGGGTTTTACCATCGCCTAGGCTTTACCAACCTGCCCGGTGCAACGCGCCGGGAGAGCTACTAGTTTATATATAAAAGGCAAGTTTGGTGCCGCTAGGAATTCTATTGGACCAAGTGGCGGTCCGGTATTGGGTCACGATGGATTTTTTGTTTTGTTTTTCTTTTTATTTTTTGTTATTTAGTTTCGTTATCGTAACCAACATAATTGAAACCGATTGAATTCGTGTCGACTCACCGCCACAACACCCAAAACTGACAACACTACTTACCGCCGTAACGCCCAGATTTTACCGACCTTTTTATTTAGTTCCGTTACCGTAACGAAAGTTACCTCCGATCAAATTCGTGTTGATTCGCCGCCGCAACCTCGGGACCGACAATGCTTGGGTTTATTAACCCTTTTGTATTAGTTCCAGTACCGTTAATAACGTAACCGAGACCGACCAAATTCGCGTCGACTCATCCCCGCAACGCCTCGGGAACAACAATGCCTAAGTTTTACCGATTCAACGTTCGGATTTACCATCTTTTTTGTTTTAGATCCAGCACCATAACAAACATGCAATGACGAAGCTTCCTTAGGGTCAGGGGAGACCCAGGCCCCCCCGGTTTTTTCACGTAGTAGTGTAAATTTACCCATTTTCAGCCGAAATTTTTTATGCGTAGTGTAAATTTAGGCGTTTTCGGCCGAAAATTTGAGTCCCCCCCCGGTGTCTTAGTCCAAGCTTCGCCACTACAAATATGACTGAACCAACCGAATTCGTGTTGACTCACCGTCGCGATGCCCGGGACCGACAACACTCGTGTTTTACCAATGCCCGGGATTACCAACTAACTGCCGCCATGCCTGGAGATGACAACGCTCGGTTTTACCAATGTCTGGGTTTTACAGACCAAAAAACGTCATTTTAAATTTATTTTTTATATGCTGCTTTGACGCATTTATTTTCGGAGTTTTAATGCTTAGATTTTACCAGTGTTGCCAATATCGTAACGTAAAGAACACAACCGAGGCTGTCCAAATTTGCGTCCACTCATCGTTGTAACGCCCGAGACCTACAACGCTCGGTTTTTACCAACGGTCTGAGTTTAACAAATCGAATAATGTCGTTTTTGATATTTTATTTGTTAATATGCTTTTTATATGTGAATTTGACAAATTTACTTATTTTTTGACGCCCGGGTTTTGCCAACGTTATTTATATCGTAACCTAATTACTGACCGAATTTTCGTCGACTCGCTATCGTAACTCTCGGTTTTTACCCTCAAAGGTTTTACCAATGTTCGGGTTTCAACGCTCGGGTTTTAACAAGCGAATAAATGTTGTGTAAATATTTTAATTTTTTACATGTTGGTTTTTGGGTTTAATTATGTGACATTCGTCAATTTCAGGTCTTGTTTGTATTCGTTTTTGTATTTATTTATTATGTAAACCGACCCGATTTGTAAACCGAAGCTTATGTTATAATCAAAATGATGGATTTATGTTACAATATTGTTTCACATTTGTTGGGTCTTGAAAACATCCTATTTTTATTTTATTTATTTATTATTATTTTTTTTTAATTTTTTTTTGTTGTTTAGTGTTTTTGTCTTGATCCATTTTGCATGAAAACTCTTGTGTCTCACACCCATATTTGACCACCAACATTACCCTATATATACACCACCTTTCCTCTTCATTTTTCCTTGCTACAACTCCAAAAAAAAAAAACTCTCTCAAACATCAAAGATTTAAGGTTATCTTCTTAAGTGTTCTTGAAGGTTTTTACTCTTTCGTCTTAATTAGTTTATGTAGCCTTAGTAATACTTGTTTATGGTTGTGCAACATATATATAATATACACCCCTTGTTTACCTTTGGTAGTTACTTCTCCGATTCCGGTCGGTGAGGTTTCGGACCTCATAAAGCAAGGCTTTATGGAGGACTTCATGTCCTTGATATATATACATCTATATAACTTGTTCATATATATTAATCTTGCTTATTTTAGTTTGTTGGTCATGTTTACAAGTTCCATGGTTATGGGTTTTTAAGAGTCTATGCTTCGGTTTAACCGTAAATAGCTCTAAACCGTAAACCGAACTTTGTTACTAGTTTTGTTAAATAATTGTTTAAACATACTTATTGTTATATCTAAGTTTCTAAAATAAATTTTACAAATTCTATGGTTATGGGTTTGTAGAATCTTACCTCGGTCTTAACCCAAAACACGATCTAAACCGAAAACCAAACTTTTCTTTAAAGACTTTATTGTTAACTTTTGGTTGTAAAACTTAAAGTATTTTTATTTGTACATTATTATACAAGTTCTTTAGTGTTTGGACATGTGGAAACCATCTATGAACTTGTAAGGCCCCGAACCCGGCGGCCCTACATTAGCGTCGGATTTACTCATAAACACAGTTCTTCAAATCAGAGTTTATTAAAACTTTTCGCGGAATATTAAACATCAATCATTTGTTATAAAACATTAAATCTTTTCTTTGATACCATAACACAAAACTTATTTTTTTTAAAACATCTTTTCTTCTTCAGATGCCAGCCGTTCAATCCATGCCATATGCCATCCTCATGCTAACTCTATAATTAGCTCACCTGCGTGCATACTAAAAGTCAGCTACGCTGAGTGAGTTCTAGTTAATCGAACGCCATACAATACATACACATACATACATATCCGTAGATACATATCCGTACTTCACTAGTTACCCTTCCGCTCTACGTACATACTTGCTACCATACATACATATCTACAATCACTAACCTCAGTCTACCGAGAGTACGTTCATAGTCCACCGTCTATACCTGTACTCAAGGTCGTGAACACGTACAAGATTCGCAGTCCTTACCTATGTTCACCATTTATGGTACGTACAAGGTTCGCGGTCCTTCCCTATACCATAATACATCCACAACAAATACAAGGTTCACAACCCTTCCCTATGTTGCAACCTAATTCATAGCACGTACGAGGTTCGCAGTCCTCCCCTATGCTACACAATCAGCACGTATAAGGTTCACAGTCCTTTCCTATGCTGAAATACATCCACAACACGTACAAGGTTCACAGTCTTTCCCTGTGTTGCAACCTAATTCATAGCACGTACGAGGTTCGCAGTCCTCCCCTATGCTACACAATCAGCACGTATAAGGTTCACAGTCCTTTCCTATGCTGAAATACATCCATTATCTACATCACGTATAAGGCACGCAGTCCTTAACTACGCCATCACCTGCCAAGTCTATGTCCAACAGGAGTTAGAGGGAGTCGCCACCCTAACCTACTATGTCGAGCGTAGGACTCACATACCATTCGTGTACCTATATACACATACTTCACATATACAATAATTACATTATAACATTTGAACACTCTAGGCGTTCTTTACATCATTCATTTAACCATACCCCTTGTCGATACGTGCAATATCCGAAGATCGTTCACGCCCCGACAAGTGTTCATTTGAAATATTCATACATCTTCGATATATAATATTCGTACCTTTATTTTTTTTTAACCTGACAGTACGCGCAATATCCGAAGATCGTTCGCGTACCGACAAGCAATCATTCATATCTATCACACATATCACCTATGACATACACTTATCACTTAGGATAAATGTATTAACAACACATCGAGTATGCACACAGCCCCGAAAACATATCAAGGAATGGGGCTAAAAACTCACCTGAACACAATTACGTTCACCGTTAATCGTAATCCCTTTCTTCAGTTGTGCACGGCTGACTGTATAACAAGTACACGTATCAAACAACTATCACTACTCATATCATCTTTCCAGTCTTATCTACTACCCACAACGAACGGGGGTCCGGGGGCAGCGCCCCTGGCAGCGGGGTCTAGGGGCGGCAGCCCCTAGCAGGGTCCAAGGGGCAGAGCCCCTGGCTGGGGTCGAGCTGCCAGGTCAGCTTGGAAAAATTTTATTTCCGTTAACTGTCTTAACACATTTTTCATTAGGTTTTTAATTTATTTTCTAATCGAACTTGACTTTAGGCGAAGTTAAACCTTAGGCGAACTTAGCTTTAGGCGAAGTTGTCATCAGGCGAACTTAGCTTTAGGCGAAGTTGTCATCAGGCGAACTTGGCTTTAGGCGAAGTTAAGCATCAGGCGAACTTAGCTCTAGGCGAATTTGTCATCAGGCGAACTTAGCCGTAAGCGAAGTTATCAATTAGGCGAACTTGGCCTCAGGCGAAGTTATCGCTTTGAAGGCGAAGTTGCCCAGATGCAGGCGAAGTTGCCCAGATCAGCCGCTGTTTAAGTTTCTGACCAGCATTTCGAGCGATTTTAGCACCCTTACTATGGTTCGACATCACCCACTTCGTTCCCCAACCGTTTCCGGTCGTTTATACACTAAAAAGCTTGGATCTTTAAACTTCAAAGATCAAGAATCATACCTTTTTGAGCTTGTTTGGATCTTGTTTACTTGCTTAATCACAACTAGTCTCTTTCTCTCACTCTCTCGGATCTCGGTCTCCCTCTCCCGGCCGCCGGCGAAGTTGTGGTGTAGTGTGTGTTTTTGGAGTGTGTTAGAGGTTAGGTGAAAATGAAAGATATTTTAGGATTTTGGGGATATTTATATCACTTAAATCCCATGGACCCAAGGCCCATTCTCGTTTAACCCATCTCAATTAATCCAAGTCCATGGTCCGCTCCTTACCCGATATTAATTAATTACGCGAAATCACTAAACATAACTTCCTTTATTCAACATTAAAATTTTAGGATGTTACAGAACTTGTTGTGAAATGGAAACCGAACCAAACCGATTCTTACTCGCTTAAGACACACAATTGTGTTTTTTTTAGCCATCAAGACTTGTATATTTCTTTAAAAATAGTTACAAATTGATTTTTAAATATTTTCTTAAGTACTTGGAAATGTTGGATCCAACTTGATCTCATAACAAAGTTTGGACCGACAAAACCGAACACTCGCTTAACATGCGTTGTTAGTTCTAAAACAATGGAACTACATACTTGGTTAAGTCTTATTAATTTTATTGAGTTATCTCATAACATTCAATATTTTGGAAAGTTGACTTTGGGTTTGACCAATTATCAAGACCCGAACCGACAACCCGAACACTTGATAAAAAAAACCGTTTTAGTATCTTTATTCCAAAGTGATTTGCATTCTTGCATTTTACCCACCTTATTACTTAACATAGGTTGAGTAAATATTAAGGTTAGATACTTTAACCCGGTTTCGAGCAAACTTACATTTTTAAAGGGTTATTATTATAAATTCTTAAATAGTTACATTTTAAACCTTGAACTTTAATTATTACATTTCTCAACATTTATTTTGTTTAAAGACCTTCAAGACAACCTTTCTAAATTCAAGACTTCTTTTCTTTTTAGACATTGTGCGTTAAACTCGTCGTTCCGACAAATCTCCAAATTATCATCTTTCAAGTTTACTACTTGAAGGTGAGTACTTCATACCCCATTTTCCATCTTTTATTTTGGGGGTGACATTTCATATTTATTCAACAAAATGCTTTATATTTGAATCTTAAACCACAAACGTAGTTGTATACTTTACCTAAATAATTGCTCGATTTGGTGTTCTATGCTTATATGCCTATGTGTTTATCGCTTTTGGTTGGTGGAACTATAAAATCCTAGACTATTTGGCATCCCCTTATAGCAAGGTGTCGTTAACGTAATGCAATTAACGATAACTATAAAATCCTACACTATTTGGCATCTCCTTATAGCTAGGTGTCGATAATGTGTTTAGCGATATCTATTTATCCAAATTACCACTTTTATTTATCATTTCGTATGCAAGTTTTGTGGCTATCTTTATTATATACTAATATGATTAAACTTATGAATTGCTCACCAACCTTTGTGTTGACAAACTTTATTTTATGAAATGTTGCAGGTTTGTATCTTGGTTGATTTATGATTGTGAAGAAAACGACATCAAAGACCTTAGGATATTAGTAAAATGAACAATATCAAATTTGTCATATTTTGTGATATCTTGTTTATGGTTATTTTATGTATAATTGTTATGTGACATTTTCGATTTTGTGAAATGAAATGAGTTTATTAAATACTGTCACTTTAATTAGTGTCATGTGCTTATGGACAATCGTTACACCTCGGCATGTTCCGCCGTCTTTGGTCGGGGTGTGACAAATATTGGTACCAACCGAACCCGCTAGGGATGAGCTCGGTACCATACCGGTACCGAAAATACCGATCCCGAAATCGCTAAATCTTGGTACTGGTACCGAAATATTCGGTTCAGTACCGGTACGGTACCGGTATTGAAGGCAAAAGTTCGGGAAATACCGGTACCGTACCGATCCCGAAACTCAAAACTTTGGTACCGATTCGGTACCGACGGTACCAAATCGGTACCGGTACCGGTACCAAGTACCAAATGTTCATCCCTATGCACCGCTGCAACACGACGGGTACATGAACATATCCGACATGCTCGGCACAACGCGCCGGGTAGAACACTAGTTTTACATAATTAACAATATCGACTTACCTGAAAACAAATAAATTAGTTTTTATATAATTTAAATGTATAACGAATCAGTTTTGCATAATTTGCATAGTTGATTTACCTTTAAACAAATAAATTAATTTTATATAATTTTTCATGATCAATCTAGTTATGAAAACTATGCATCAATCTAGCGTTTTATGGTCATTTTGTTTATAGAGAAAAAAAGAAGAATTTATGGCGATATTTAAAATGACCTGATTGAGACACAATATAGCTAAATTGAAAATAAATAATTCTAACTTTTGTGTATTGGTCGATAATCTATAAGCGATCTCAACTTTCAACTATTTTTGTTTCAATGGACCTCCGTTAAAAAAAACTTAACGTCGTTAAGTTTTTTCCCAAGTTTCAAACTGATGTTTTATGAATTTTGATTGGAAGAACGATAAGATTCGACTGATGTAAAACGTATATCGAAACGATGATTCAAATGACTTGATTTTTGTTAATTGGAAATTCAAATACCCAAATTGAAACGTTGTTTCGTCGCTTGGATCACCGTTTCAAGATAAGTTTTACATCGGTCGACTCGTATTGTTATTTCGATCAAAAGCCCTAAAACATTGGTTTGAAATTTGGGAAAAAAACTTAACGGCGTTAAGTGTTTTTTTAACGGAGGTCCATTGAGAAAAAAATAGTTGAAAGTTGTAACCGCTGGTAGTGATTTTTAAAGTTGGAATTATTGTTGTCCAATACACAAAAGTTGAGATTATTTATTTTCAATTTGCCTACACTATATTATGTACATACACATCTATCTATCTATAATGTATATAAACGAAATCCCTAAAATCCTACGTGTCTCGATGTGGTCGCTCCCCTCTTTTATGGAAGCCACCAGTTTGCTTGATTTTTAAATAGAGGCCTCTCATTGATTTAACCCAAATTCATGGGTATGCGTCTTACCAAAACCAGATAGCTCTTAAACGGGTTATAACATCTCATTAAATTAAAAATTAATCTTACCAATTATTTGATATGAAAATCCTATAAAATAGGGATATACTAAAATTTAATATCCAATTTAAAAAGAAAAAGATATTATTTATAATTAATAAAAAATTTTATAGTAAAAAACATAAGCGGGTCATGGGTCACCAAATCCAGATTGCTTTTAAACGGGTTATAACATATCATTTATTTATGAAACCGTTTCGTCATCAAACCCTAAGTATGTTATTAACTTTCTTACAATAAAGAAAATTAAAATCCAAAAAATAAATATTAAAAAATGAAAAATGTAAAACAACCATTCGCTCAAGCCATCAGATTTCTTTATTTGTAAATGAAGGTTTCTCACGCATTTGACTCGGATTCACGAGTAAAGGTCTCACCAAACCCAGATAGCTCTTAAACGGGTTATAACATCTCATTATATTAAAAATTAATCTAATAAAATATTTGATATGAAAATCCTATAAAATACGGATATACTAAAAATTAATATCCTACTTTATTTAAAAAAATATTATTTATAATTAAGAAACAATTTTATAATAAAGAAAATAAACGGGTAATGGGTATCACCAAACCTAGATAACTTTTAAACCGGATTATAACATATCATTTATTTGTGAAACCATTTTATTATCAAACTTCAAGTATATTAATTATTAACTTTCTTACAATAAATAAAATTAAAATCCAAATATACATATATAATATTAAAAACTAATAATGTAAAACAACCCCGTAATACGGGGGATAAAATATGGTATATTATATATATACATGAAACATTTAAAAGCTCTCTGGTTGCCCCATAAATTCTCTCAAGCCACCAGATTGCTTTATATGTAAATGAAGGTTGCTCATGCATTTTACACGAATTTACGGACATGCGTCTCACCAAACCCAGATAGCTGTTAAACGAGCTATAACATCTCATTAAATTAAAAATTAATCTTGCCAAATATTTGATATGTAATCATATAAAATAGGGATATACTAAAAATTAATATCCCCTTTTGATAAGAAGATCCTATAAAATATTATTATAATTAAGAAACAATTTAATAGTAAAAAAAATTAGCGGGTCATGGGTCAGTAAACCCATATAGCTTTTAAACGGGTTATAACATATTATTTATTTGTAAAACCATTTAATCATCAAACCCTAAGTATATTATTTGCTTTATTACAATAAGAAAATTAAAATCCAAAAAATAAATATTAAAAAACAAAAAATTGTAAAACAACCATCGTGATACGGGTGATAAAACCTAGTATTATATTATATACACTAAGGTCCACTACTATTAAATAGGTAAAACAAAACTATTGATTATAAGCAACGAAATTATTTATTTTCAAGACAAAAGTCTCATGGTATCGACTTACACTTGTCATGATCTTGTCACTTTTATCGTCGGACATACGGTTATTAAGGGTATGTTTGGCAATGAGCGTTTAGGAGCTTTTAGGGGCTTTAAGCTTCAAGTTTTTAAGAAAAAACTTCTACTTAACAAAAAGACTTGTTTTGTTAAATGAGCTTGAAGCTTTTATATTAGGAGAAGCTACAAGCTTTTACAATTAAATTTACAATTTTTGTACTTGAACTTTGATCAACTTTTATTAATTTATATAATAGTTACATATTTTACTCTTATTCAAAACTAACTACCCCATGACTTTTTAAAAGTTCATAACTTTTTCACACGTTAATATTTTTTTAAACACATTACATCATAAAAAATAGCATTTTATTCTCTTTAATTTGAGTATGATATTAATATACTTCTTTACCGGTTATGATTGGCAACAAGTCGAGTCAGACGAGCTTGGGTCATGTGTAGGACCAAATTAGGATCGGAACGAGTCAATAAAAAAGGGTTAATTTAGTTCGGTTCGTGTCTGTACGGTTTTGGGTCGAAAGGGCCCATGTCAGAACATGTTTCAGATTAAAACGGTGTCGGGTCGGAAAGGGTTTCAAATCAAAAGAGGTTGTTTAAAAAACTATCTATTTGAAATTACTGTATATTTTAGCTTTGTTTCTTAATTTTCGCCACGATTACACGCTTACTGCCTTTGCATGAAGTACATGTCTGCATTCGGGTTATGCGTGCGCTAATATTAAGTGAATCGCGTACCGACACTGATTATGCGGTTGATCTCAGGTTGCGTGCGCACTCCGCCGCACCGCGCTAGCACCCAATTAGTTTTATTAAAAGCCCCAGCTACTCTGCCAAATACCTAAATATATCTAAAAAGCTCCAACTACTCTGCCAAACACTTAAATATATCTAAAAAACTACAGCTACCAGCTAGTTTTGCCAAACATACCCTAAATATCAATTTTATTATATTAGTGAATAATTTATGAAAGTTAATGATGTCAACTGACGGCTTTTCAAGGCTTAAAACACATTAATATAAAACCATATAATGGCTAACTCACAAAATTTAATATTTATGAAATAAGCTAATCATTTTGTTACAATTTACTTTGAGGTAGTTATTTTGAAGATTGATTTTTAATATTATTCTATTTTTTTCATATTCAATGCATTTGTAAAATTAGACTTATATAATTAACATTTGACATATTTAATTTTTAAAAATATTATGTTTCTTAAATTCTGAATACATAATTGTGACATGATTATTTATACTTACGTTTCAGTATAAATTCTACTCGAAACCAATCTGGGTCAAAGACAATATATGTTTACTTTATTTTTTCATGTAATAATGCTACTCTAAATTTCGAATACAAACATTAATGTTTATACGTATGCCTCAATAAAAATTTTATTCAATACCAAGCTCACTCAATGCGTGACCAAAACAAATGGTTAGATATTATATATTTTTTTATGCTTTTTTCACGACAACTTAATTTTGTATAAATATTTTCTTATTTCTATCTACGTTTTGATATAAATTTAATAAAACCAGACCTGTCATTACGCACATACAAACATTAGTAACTTTATGTCTTAACGTGTATCAACGCTCTCGTAGCAACACGCGGGCCACTTACTAGTTCTATATTAACTAACAACATTGTCTAATGTTTAGATTACTTTTTTTTAATATATAAATCTCTGGCTCAACGCTAATTAACCTTATACCTAATAAACATTAGACCAAGAGTTTGGAGCTTGCAAAATTGACGTGGTCTGATGTGGCTAAAATCCACACCACAAAACATGATCACGTCACGTTCATGCAGACCACGAGCGTGAAACCAAGCCTTCAAATGTGGCATTGATGTGGTAATGCAATTTAAGTGAATTGTGAAATTACGCTCTATAGTGTTATAACTTATATGTCAATCCTTTTAACAAAGTAATATCCAAAGTGAAACTTGAAAAAGTAATTCTAAATTATTGTACATAAGTTCACATCGACTACAACAACACAACAAATGCAAGGCTAAGATACATTGAAAGGAAAAATTCTCAATATTTTTTTAAATATTAGCTATTTATAAATAAGGTTTTGCGCAAAAAGGGGTAGCGGCGCAGCTTGTTGCCCGTTTTCTATTTCGATGTAATTTAATTTTTAAAAGCTTAATAATCTTAATCGGGCTATATTTGAAACCAAAAAACAAAAAAATTATAAAAACATGTTCAAGGTTTACAAGTATTTAGATTGAATGAGTAGGTTATGATATTTTATATTTTACAAGGTGATCTTAAGAGAAAAGGATAGTTTATAATCACTCAAGCATGTAATGATCGATCCATCACATGTTGGGAGAGTTGTAACATGTGGGTCAAAGTGTTGGAAAGATGATCGTTAAATAGATCAAAAGGGAGATATTAAAATGTTTGCCAAGAGTTTTATTGCTCATTCACGATCAACCGTATATCAGCTACAAAAGTTCTGAACCTTTTTTTTATGGGAAAATTCCTAAAATAAGCATTTATTAAAACAAAATTCTAGTTTTAGGTATCATTTGCAAAAAATTTCAAAAATAGATATTATAAACTAGTCGTGACCAGTAGTTTGTAGAAACCAATTCGAGCTTGCCACGTGTTCTTAAACTAACCGTAACGAGCACGTTCACTAATCAATTACTCTTCACAACTAAATAAGTTTCATGCCTCGCAATCAACGCTTACGAGTAATTCATAAGTTCTTTAGTCGCGGCGAGTAGATTATAAGGTTAAACTAGTCACGACGAGTAGATTATAAAGTTAAAATAGTCGCAACGAGTTAACTACTAATAAATTACTCGTGTAGGGAATGTAAACCAGATAAACTAGTCGTCGCGACTAAATGATTTATAAATAACTCGTGGGCGTTGATTACGAGGCATGAAACTTATTTAGTTGTGACTAGTAATTGATTAGTGAACGTGCTTGTTACGGTTAGTTTAAGGACACATGACAACTTTTAATTGGTTCTACAAACTACTCGTCACGACTAGTTTATAATACCTATTTCAGGAATTTTTTACAAATGATACCTAAAATAAAAACTTTGTTTTCATAAATCTTATATTGTAGTAGGTTAAAAGTAAAATATCAATTTTCTTGGATTTTATCAATGAATATGTCGGTATTAATTAAGCAAGCAATAAATTAGAAATAAGGAGAGACACCAAAAAAACTCATTTGGTTATAACAAGAAAAAACAACTTTTAATTTTACTGTACCTCCTAGTTTGTGTGGACTCCCTTTGGTTACGTATTTTCAATTTGAAATACTTCTAAAGAAGATTCCTTTCAGAAATCTTTTGAGTAAAAATTTATAATATTTTTTTATGAAAAAGTCTATTTAACTTATAAGAACTTAAGTTACGGTATTTTGATATATTGAATTCTTGAATCAATATTGTTATTCTTTTTACATCCAACATGGTTTAAGTAGTTTCTTGAGTTGTAGTTGTTGAAGACAACTTTTTTGAATTGGTTCTTTGAAGAAATCGTATAAAGCCCACAACGGCTGATCACGTTTATTTTGCACTCTTAAGAAATCGTATAAAGCGTCTTAATTTGCACTCTTATGTTTATTTTGTACTGGATTGAGGACGACAGATGTATAACCCAACCGACTATGGTGTTTCCCTTTTACACTTTGTGCATTATTTATCACAGTATTTACAAACGATCCACGGTTGATTCGCGCATCAGTCATGACGCTTATTTGCAAAGTTTTAAGATCCACGTTTTGAGTCAATTGAATGGAGTTATATATAGCAAATTATGGTAACTGACTTATATGATCTAATGTTATCATGTCAATATAGTGCATTAGTGTTATGCATGTAAAGGACAACACAAACCAATATAGAAATTTAAGTCCTTATATTATGGTTTTAAAATGGTTAATAATACTCATGTAATATTTTTATAGATTGGAACGGGCATTCCTTATACAGTTATATCTTTGAGAAAAATGTTAATGCTGAACGGGTTACGAAATAAACTTGCTTTTTAACCATAAAAACCTTTTTATGCAAAACTTAACATACCAAAAACCAACTAATTGGATAAGGTGAATTGAAGTTTGTGTTACGTAGAGGGCGATCCATAAAGTTCAAAGGCTTTGTGTGACAAATGATTTTATATAATTAGGTTTATTTAGAAGTGTTTTTTAGTGTGAGAAGAGATTCTAGTCAATCAAATGATCTCTTTTTATCTTAAAATTATTTAAATATAAGAGTATATTTATAAAATATAAAGTGTTTTGTTTTGTAACTAATACTTATTAATGACTTAATTATTAGTAAGTTACTAATTAATATTAAGTTACAGACTATTATTATTATTTTTTATTTCATCAAAAGTTTAAACTATTAAAATTTATTTGATCTAAATTTATTTTAATCTAATACATAGCTAGTTATTAGTTTTTTTGTTTGATCTCAAACGTATAGTGTTTTTTTCTTTGATTTTAATCAACTATTATAATATTGTTTATCCTATGTAATGTAGATATAACTACACAATGTAGTATAAGCATACTATCATAAGTTGTGTAATCATAACTAATATAGGGAAGACATATCTAATGTAGCCTAGGCACACTTTTAATGTTGTGTAGTTATAATTAATGTAGTGTTGACATATCTAATTTAGTGTAGCCATATCTAATGTAGTGAAGACAAAACTAATTTTGTGTAGGTAAAACTAACATAGTGTAGGTAAAACTAGTGTAGGGTAGACATATCTAATGTAGTGTAGAAAAACTAATGTTGTGTAGCCGGTAGAGGTGCACAAACCGGTTTAAAAATCAAAACCGGTTTGGATTGAAACCGGTTCGATTTGGTCAACAAAAGTCAAAACTGGTTTATAATCGGTTTCAGTTTGGGTTGAAGCCGTTTCTTACCATGTTACAATCGGTTTAGGTTCGGGTTTTGATCGATTTCGGTTCGGGTTTTGCCCGGTTTTAACCTGTTTCGGTTCGGTTAACCGGTTTGAAGCTAGTTTTGGTGGAGAAAATTACAAACCGATTCCAAACCTACGGTTTCAATCGGTTTCAAAGCAGTTTCTACATAATCAGCTTCAAACCGGTTCGGTTTCAGTTTGATTTTCGGGTCGGTTCGGTTAACCAGTTTATTTGCCCAGCTCTATGTGTAGGTAAACTTTCAAATGGTTGTGTAGTCATAACTAACATAGTGTAGACATATCTAATATGGCGTAGGAAAAAAAAAGTAGTGTAGGAACACTTTCAAATGTTGTGTAGTTATAACTAATGTAGTATCTAATATAGTGTAGGCAAAACTATTGTTGTGTATGAATCAGTTTGTTTATATAATAAAGTGTTGGCAAAACAAATAAAAATAGGCTTACTTCAAATGTATTATATAAACAAATCCGTAATATACAATATAATGTTGCAAAATTTATGTGTTTTTTGAACAAATTTTAAAAACAAATAAACACCTTACACAACCATAAAGAAAATATCATAATTTTAATGAAAAGAAAATAATAAAATTGTATTAACCTTCTAATGAGCATTAAATGGGCACAAAAAAATACCCACTTAAATCATTAAAATCTAGTTTATTGAGGCATACACCAGAAAAGACGTATCTAACATTTTTATTAAATTATATGTCATAAATATGTGTTATTAATTATGAATTTACCATTTATAGTATAGACAATTGATTAAACACAATTAGTAGTTCAGATTCATTTCTCGCATGATTCTTTCCCTACACACACACACATAGGGTGGAGTTATAATAAGAAATGGGTGTGTGTCTAAAAAGTGTAGGAAGTAATCTGGTGTGTTAGATTTGATAATCTGATGGTCTAGATGAAAAGTGTGTTTTTAGGCGGTGTGTTTTATTTTGATACTTGTTTTATAACACTCCAGGGGCATATTCGTCAAGTGTGTTATAATTTTTAAACACAATACCAAGAACAATAACACACTATGTTGAACAAAAACACAATAAACATCATGCTAATATATCAACTTTAAACAGTCCACGACACGTTATTCCTCTTTTGAATTTCATCAAAGTTGGCGCGCAAAAAAACACTATATTGAACATGATGCACAGAAACAACAAAAAACATCATACTAATATATCAACTTTAAACATCCAGGACACGTTATTCCTCTTCAGCATTTCATCAAATATTAGGCGTGCAACCTCCACCGCTAGGGTTTTCTGGCTCACTCGTGAGCTAGGTCACAAGTCTGACGGCCAAACAACCGAATGGCTCCTATGTCAAGCGGAACCATCGATTATCGCCGCCACCCCGGCACCAGCATCACTCTGGCCAGCTTCTCCACCGTCTCAGTCGCTGTTTGGAACTCGGGTAACACGATTTCCGTCGCGCTGGATAACAATAACAAGTTGCCGATGCAGCTCCACCACCAGCAGTTTCTATCTCCGGCGCCGTTTATCCTTGGAAAACTCCTCCGGCAAGAAGACGACTGACTTGACGCCGGAGGAAAAGACGACAATAATAATAATAATAATAATAATAATAATAATAATAAAAACAACATTAACATGTATTCCGGTGTGGTTGTTAGTGCGGCGGCAGGCGGTGGTTTCTGGTTATCGGCACGACCAGATTTCGGACAAGTGTGGAGCTTTACGGTGGCGCCGGAGATGGCAATGGTGACGCAGCAATGACAGTATGCAGTCAATGGGCGAGGCGTCAACGGGTTGGGGTGCCTGGTTGAATGACGACGACGATGGTGGCTGGTTGAACAGTGACGGCGATGGCGGCTGGTTGATTGAAAGAATACTGAAAGAAAGTTGGGAGTCGGGTTTTTATTTGGATTTGTAGAGAATGATGATCAAGTTTTAGGATCTGGATTTGATGATATAAAAGAGAGAGAAAGAAATATTTTTCCATTCTATCCCTATGTCTTATCTTTAATCATATGGTTCTAATCACTTCCTACACTTCTTAGGAATTCTTAGCTTTTATTCTAACCTTGCTATATATATATATATATATATATAGGAGATTTCAAATGAGAACCACTTTGAGTTTTAAGAACTCAAAGTGGCAAATTTTTTTTTTAATTTTTTTTACACATGCGTAATATATGTAGGTTACATATACGTAAAAAAATTACAGGATTTTTTACGCACCGAGTCGACTTTTTACATATGTATAACGGACGTAAAAATTAGTGTAATCACTTACATCTTTATTCTCTCTCCTACTTTAATTTTTTAATCAGATTTAAATTGACCACATAATCTAATCCATTTAATTAATGTGTGGCAAAGAATTTAGTTCTTAAGTTCTTAAAACTCAACAAGGTTCTTAAAAAATCTCTCCCTTATATATATATATATATATATATATATATATATAAGAAAACATATTTTTCAGGAAAGAGAAAATATAATATTACTTTTATATTTTTTATTAACTTTAATTGTGTACCATAAGATTCAAACGTTAATTGTGAACAAAAATATCCAAACTTCAATTAAAGAAATATGGTTGAGAATGAATTCTATAGGTTTCTCAACCCAAGTAGATTTTTATTTTATTCTAACTATATATATATGTATGTATGTATGTATGTATGTATAGGCTTAAGTTAATACGAAAGTCATCTTAGTGCGAAAAATCAATATGAATCACTAATTTATTTTGAAATCGTAAATGGTTAAAAATAAATGATTGGTTTAAATGCAACAATAAATGGATTCTCTCTTTAATAAACCATTAATTTATCTCTCCAATTAACATAACTAATAAAACTAAAATATTAATTAAAAAATAGGAAGATAATCCATTGTAATTCTCTTTTAAAATAAAATAATTTAAAAAAATAAAAATGTTTAATTTATTTTTATAATATTTTTTTTATCCTTTCTCTTCATGTTATTCTATATAAAGTCACAAACACAATTTATTCATAGAATATAATTTCTTTCTGTAAAAACCAATTTCTTCCAACTTAGCAACTTTATTTTAATAGTCATCAATATATATATATATATATATATATATATAGGGATGTTGAGAAAAAAATGTATATTGATGACTATTAAAAAAAAAGTTGCGCAACTTTATTTTAATAGTCATCAATATATATATATATATATATATATATATATATATATATATAGGGATGTTGAGAAAAAAATGTATATTGATGACTATTAAAAAAAAAGTTGCGCGTTGATGGATGTTAATAAACTAAGTTGGAAGAAATTGAGTTTTACAGAAAGAAATTATATTCTATGAATAAATTGTGTTTGTGACTTTATATAGAATAACATGAAGAGAAAGTATAAAAAAAATATTATAAAAATAAATTAAACATTTTTATTTTTTTAAATTATTTTATTTTAAAAGAGAATTACAATGGATTATCTTTCTATTTTTTAATTAATATTTTAGTTTTATTAGTTATGTTAACTGGAGAGATAAATTAATGGTTTATTAAAGAGAGAATCCATTTATTGTTGCATTTAAACCAATCATTTATTTTTAACCATTTACGATTTCAAACTATATATATATATATAACATACATATGTATCGATTAAATACCAATATTAAATATACAACTTACACCAATCATATAACATATACTAGTTTTTAGCACGAATAACGTATAACATACACGAAAACATGCAACCTAGCTACACATGAAATTTAGCATTGATATGGTCAAAAATATATATATTATAGTCTAAATATTTCCTATACTTTTAAGTACTTTTGAATCAGGTTTTTATTGAATATTATTATTAATTGGTTCATATGTGTATTTGATGGTTTGAAGAATTAACAAGCTAAAATGAGTAAACTGACACAATAATAAAACTACTGATCAAGCTATGCTACAAACAATATATATTACATGTATAAATATTGTCACAAATTAGTTTATTATAAGTATTATTTCTTTGTGCAGGTAAAAGAATAAAATGGAGCTAAATTAATGATTGAAGTTACAATAACTGACTTGGTTAATGTGAATTAGTAATTTAATTGCAACACGGTATTATGATAAATGGTGGAGTTGGTCCACCTATTCTAATTAATGGGATTTAATTATTACCTTTGTAATTTACACATCTCGTCCATCCATCTCAATTTCATATATTGTAAAGGAAGCGGACCACCAAGTTACTAAACAAGCTGGGCTTTCGAATGGCCATGCTATTAATCGAAAAAGGAGTGTATTGACTTTTGGGGTTTATATATTTACGGGAATTATTATAAGGGGATGTCGGAAATCATTGGAGGAAGATAGATCGTATTTATTATTCTCTTGGGAGCTGCGGGGGGAGCCAAATAGAAGGATAGGAGAAGCAGTTGAAAGTCAGGAATATTTACCTACTCATCCAAACATCTTTATTATTCAGTTTAAATTTATTATTTTCGTTATGAATTTATTGTTTGAACCTATTTATTTTCTTTTGGTCTTGAGTATGGTTGTTGGCCAAACCCTTAGACTGCCTAGGCTTATGATTAACCTTTGATTGACGTTTTATTTTATTTGGGATTTGCTTTGCGCTATGGGTTTATGAATCAGTAAAAAGTTTGAAATTATTTATTTGATGCATATGTGTGCTTGGTTTTATTTAATAACACAGAGTCTTTGGTGATTGTTTCATATAATAGGACTCTGTTAGGTCATTTACTGTGTGTTCTTGACTAGTTTGTGATTGATTTATAATAAGATCATAGAAACAATATTATTTATCAAATAAATAAAAGTGTGCGGCTAACCTAAAAAACTGTAAGGTGATAGGTTATTTGATAGGTCTTGGTTGATTAAGATTTCTAGATTTAGTTCTTCGTAAGGAGTCCGTCTAGGTTTGATTTTTCAACTTTGTCTATTAATGTCGAATGAATTTATTAAACTGCCTTTGATTTCCGCGCTGTAAGGTAGGATTTCGTATAAAGGTATTCGTTCATAATTAATTAGATAACCGTAAGGAAGTTTAATATTAAAGCTGGTGTTTTTATGAACTTAATAGAAATCCATTGGTGTCTTCTTAAGAAGGGTCATGGGTTGGTTTTATTTTAAGTGAATATTTTATGATCTCAGTTCCATAACAAGCATTTTCCGATTAAGTGATAACTAAAACTTTGGGGATTCTAGCCTAGGTGGTTGGTCATCATCATCTGAATTAAGTCCAAGTTCTAAGTTTAGTTGTCTTTAGTTTTCTTAATTAGTTTAAATTAGTTTAAAAGTAGTTTTAGTAAAACCCCCTTAAGTAAATAATAAATAAATAAGTCGTGTCTGTAGTTGAGTCTAATTAGCTAGTTAACGTAATTTAAAGAGTCCTGTGGGTTCGATATCCAGACTTACTTAGCTGTACTCGAGTCGATCGGTTCACTTGCCGGTTAGTAGTTTAGTTAAGTTTAAGAGTCTAGAATTTATTACTTAGTGTCTAGATTAGCGTGTTTTTATATAACTACTTTTAGCACATCAAGCATCAAAAAATTACATAAACTACACAATGATAAACATATCCTACATGTGGACATTAAATATTAACAAAATTATACAACTTATACAACAAATTATAACTTACACTTGTGTTTTTGCATAAAAAACATATAATGTACACAAAAGCATCTAACAAACATATGAATTTCTTCATCAACAAGTGTGTATAAGCTACATGAAAATGCATATAATCTACACATGTGTATTTTAAATACAACCTCCAAATATTTTTATTAATATTAAATACACATGTGTAGGTTATGTGCGGTTTCTTGCAGGTTATATGTAATTGTTAATACTAAAATACAAATGTAGGTTTATATTTTTTTGTGTAGGGTGTATATTTTTATTAATATTTAATGTACTCATGTGCAGGTTATATATATTTTCCGTGTAACTCTTATATATATATATATATATATATATTAATGTTGAATTACATGTGTAGGTTGCATGTTGTTGTGTAGGTTATATGCTTTCTTATGCGAAGAACAAGGGTATGCTATATGTTTTATGTGTAGGACTCTAAGTTGTATATACGTTTTGTTATATTATAATACAAACATGTGTAGGATTTTATTTTTTTTTTTGGTATTATTCATCACAAGGTATGTATAAATGTTAATTGAAAAAATTATGTATTGATCGTTATGAAAAAAAATTACATATTAATAGATATTGATATATTGAGTTAAAGAAATTGTTTTGGAGCAAAAGAAATTGTCCTATGTGAATAAATTGTATTTTTTTAGGATGAAAAATCAAGAGGGAAGATGTAACACCCTGGCTAAAGCGGAAACGCCCGAGTGTTACGTACAAATTTTTTTCAAAACACATGTGACACTATTAAGTGACAATATTATCATTAATTCATTAACACTTCAAATACAAGAGTTTAAACAAGTAATACAAGGAAAATAAATACAACATGCAGTGTGTCCATTTGTTTGAATATCTTAAGTCTAGTATCTTCTCCGTGTGTCATCTTCTACTAACAGTACCTGTAGCATATGTACAAAATAATGTCAAAAAACTATATAGTTGGTGAGTTCCCACGGTTTATATAAATACATAAAAATCATACAATTCCATGAAACTTGTGAAATGCACAAATAAGGGTTCTTTACACTCGATACAATGGACCTGAGTGTAAAGAACAAACGAATGTCCTTTCCAGTTGGTACACAACCAGCGTACTCGGATATGAGGTCCCTTTTCCACTCGATACAATGGACCTGAGTGCAAAGGGGGGGGGGGGCAACGCAAGTAAGCAAGTAAACACACAAGTCCATGTAATGAATTGTAGTTTGTAAGCGAAATCTATCTATCTATTTAATAAAAGAGTGGATTTTTATCAACCATCCTTTTTTCTTTTCACCACATGTCTTTAAATTGCCACGTGTCATATTGTTAATTTTTTGTTTGATTTTTTCTTTTCAATTTCATTCATTCAAATTTCAAACTAAAATTCAATTCACAGATCTCGGGTTCTCTAAACAAGCAAAGTCTGTCAAACTCAGTTCCATTCTTCAGGCTTAACAGTTAACCTAACAACTCCCTCAATATCCATTGGCCAATATCTTCTCAGTCGGAATTCATTTGTAATCCATCCGTCTTCAACTTTTAAGGTAACCCTCAACCCTAATTCTCTGATGACATTCGGAATTGATATGTAACCTCAACGTTAATTCTATGATGACGATCGTTATGCGTCCTCTTATGTAATCCGATTGGACTATACATATGTAATCCTCAACACCAATTCTATGATGATTATACCCTAATTCTAAGTATAAATGCGATTGGACTATACATATTCAATGTAAACAATTTACATATTCAATTTAAACATTAAAGAGGGTTTTTTAGACAAGTTACAGATTCAATTTGCAGTCAATCAAGCACCGTGTATGTAATGATGAAAGAGGTTTATTTAGACAATTTTCCATATTTGCATGTTTTTCATGAATGGACAGAACATAAGGTAATTTCTATATTTGTTTATTCAGTAAGGATATAGTCCGTAAATCTGGTCCAAGTTGGAAAATGAAACTGGTTTGGTTTCGGTCAAGGATGGTATGGAAATTGATTGGTTATGTTTGAACCATGTTCATATTAATCGATTCAAGTCGGTTTCAATGAAAGGGATCCCAAAACAATATCAAACTGTCGGTTCGATTTGAAATCATGACCAGTTTCGTCAAGCGGGTTTCATAAACAGTTTCAGTTCAATTTCACAAACCGGTTTATATGTTCATCTCTAATGAGGAACAAATCAAACACGTTTATTAAAATTAGCAATTTGATATGGGTTTGAGGATAGATTTTAGTGCATATGGGAAATATGTGGAGGTATGGAGGTTCATGTTCAGTAGAAAAGTGGCAGCAATTTGAATTTGCACATTTATTTCATATATTTGATTTAAAGTTTTTTTTGGACGATCTTTCCTATGAATTGAGTTTGTTGTTTTTTTAATCTTGCATCATGTTATGGATATCAGTCTATGCCTGATAATTGTGAGGCCCAGCTGAATACACATTTGCAATTATTGACAATTTGAAGCCTATAATTGTGTGTTCTACAATTGCTTGGTGTTGGCGTTTGGTTCTTTGCCATAGACTCCATGATATTATGTTGTGTTCTTGCTTGCATGCATTATTAATTTCAAATGTAAGGTCACATATACTTGCAATCAATTTTATGGTTTCCTTACTCCTTTGTTATTAGTAACACATTATCTGGTTAATTTATTAACAGAGCGGGCTAAAAGGAGAGTTGTCTTATGGAGCAAGAGTAAGCCATAGAGATGTCAAATAGTTTTTTTTAGACTTTGGAACACCAAAATACAGAGTATGGTGTTAAAAGTAACTTGAAGAATGAGGAGATTGCCAACTTGATGAATATATGGACTTTGTGGTTGCAAATGTGACAACATTTAACTCTTTTTACATCTTAAACGTTATACCATTTATTTTCATACAAATGCTAATTTAAAAAAATAAGGTGAGTTCTAATGATCAATAATAACGAGTGTTGTTGCATCGGTTGTATCAATAAAAAAAAGTAAAGTTTATAGCATGTAATTATAACTATAGGTTAGGTAATATGCCAAATCAAGTAATTTTCAATTTCCTGACATTGGTGGGTTCGGTTCGCTTATTTCCTAAAACTGAAACCATAACCAAACACTTCGGTTATCAACAAACCATAACCGATCTGTTTTGGTTAACAAACCTTTTAAACCTGATTTCAGTTCTCAAGGGCAACATGGGGTAGTTTCAGTTCTCAACTGCAACAAGTTATTAAAAATTTTAGTGATGTATTTGATTTTATATACTTTCATACGCTCCGTTTAAAAACCATGTCTCTCGGGTTTTTCAAGGTTTTCAAAGATTCATCTTCAGGATACATGGTATTACTCTTAGTTTTCATATTTATACATTTGATATTATTTTATTTATATTATTATATTTTTTATCTTATGACAATTTACATTTCCATGTAATTTATGTTTGTTATATGATTTTGCTGATATGTTTTATGAATAACACAGATGTTTTGGGCTGAGAAGCCGCCTCGATAAACGTGTAACATGGACGCGAGAATTAGTGGATGAAGTTGGCATAGCTCTGATGCATTCTATTATTGGACCCGAACTCAGAAAAGCTATGGTTGGCTTAAAAATTGACTTTTCTGCTACCTTTTTTTGCTTACCAAAACTCAGGTTAACTAATGCTTATGATTATCAACTGAATGAATTCCAATTTGCCAGGTAAGATTTTGTGACATAAGTATTATGACTGCTAATAATTTGGAGAATAATGAGGAGTTTATTAATTGAAATAGTGTAATTATATGTTGTTAGCATGTTTATGTCTTTTAACTTCATAGTCCATCATCCTGAGATTGAGACTGTGTGGTTTCTTTTATAACATTGTATTGTATAACGAAAGTTTGTAATCAAGATGTGTTTTGTATATCTTTTCAGCTGTTCTTCCTCTCTTCCTCTTCAAAATAAATATCAATCAAATATATCACTATACCTTTATGCTAATTATAATAAGTTCTGCTCTAAGCATTGTTTTTATTCACATTTGAAGAATTTTATCTATATTTTAATGCCATTCAATAAAAATTGTATGCTACACCTTTTAATGTCCTTCAGTAAAAATTTGTATAATTATTTATCTTAAGTTAATCGGTTTGGTTGTTCAGCCCACATAATATACATGAATGCCAATAATATGTAATTATGTAATTGTTATGTTTTTTTTACCAACCCGTGTATCACACGGGTTCTAACCTAGTTTGTAATATTTTAATAATAAAACTAATGCTAATATGAGAGTTATGGCATTTTACAAGGCACGGGTTTTAAATGGTGATTATCTCGAAAATGATTATGATAACGCACTAAAGTTGGCGAAATTAAAGCTAACTTTTACGGTTTTCATTATTTAAATATTATTTAATTATTATTAGTAGAGGCTTTAATTTTTATGGTAAACGAATTTTCATTGTCAAATCTATTTCGAAAACATATACGTTAGTGTATTATAAAGATTAATGAATGTAATAATAATATAATTTTATATTAACGGGTTTAAAGTTAGCGAACGGTTTTAACGGATTAAGATAACGAGCTAATAATTTAAAGTGACGGAAACATAAATTAGTTTTTAACGAGTGTGGAAGTTGGGCTTTAGTTGAAAATGATAAATTAAAATTTATAAAAAAAATTATTTAAGTTAAAAATACTTATATTTGATTTATTATGATTTTAATAATTTTTAACAAATTCAATTTGGTTTATACAATTAAAGAAAATTGGTTTTTAAAAAAAAAATATACCCAAAAACAGACTGACACAGGTTCAAACCCGGGTCTTCCAGCCTTTACACCCACATACTAACCAACTACGCTAACATGTTATTTGAGTTTAGATTGTAAACAGGTTTTATGCATATATAAACATAAAAGTTCTTCTTTCTCACATAAGCCCTAAGATCTTAATCCTCATAAACTGATCAATTATTGACCAAATTAGATTAGGGGTTTTAATTACTGGCTTAAAAAAATCACAAATCATATAAAAATTACCTGCAATAGTTAAGGAATGAGGGTGAACGGAGTTTGGCCGGAGCTCTGACTTGGATGATTAATTACGAGGTTACTGAGTGTTTGTTAGTGTAATTTGATGCTTGTAGTAAGTTTTTTTGGTATCTAGGATTCTATTTATAATGGTAATTAGAGCGTATAAGCTTTAGTCGTCTTAATTGCGTTTTGATCAAATGGCCGGCCGGTTACGCATTATGAACATGTTAGACAGAGTTATACGTTTTAAATCGATGTTACGGGATTAATGTTAAGTTACTAAGCGGTTAAAATGAACTAATTGCGGTAAATAGGTTAAATCATGGGGTTTTCGGGCTCGCCGGAAAGCTTCGTCGTCGCCGGCAGGGACGACCGGAAAAACGGGGTTGGGGACGGCGGGTTGGGTTCTTTTTTAGTATAATAGTATATTTAAACAGAATTTACAGTTATAGCCCCTCTAGTATCATGTTTGTTTTAAACCAAATATATATCTTATTTTGAATTTAATTTACGCAAGCAACCCTTGTAATTTCATGTAAATAAAATTACATTTTAAACAATAAAATAGAGTTTAAATAAAATTACATTTTAAACAATGAACTTTGATATGTATTAGAAGATGTATAAAAGTTTAAATATTTGGATAAAAGTATATTATACTCGAATAGTTTACGAAACGAATTGTTTAAGCTTTAACGAACACTTTAATCACGGAGATTTGTTAATTGAATAAAATGAATAGAAAACGAGTGAACGATAGACCGAAATAATCAGAAATATTATGAGTGACTAACAAGAATACGTTAAACGATGAAACGAGTCGATTTAACGAATACGGATCCTTGAGGTCTCAAGTTCAAACAAGAAAACTATAGCACCATTTAATATCTATGTCTTCAAATTCATTAACACCCACATTATCAACATCCATATATTCGAAATGTTGATTCTAAAAAGTATCTTGACGCTTCAATTGGATAAAGCTATCAATAGCCCTAGTTTGAGACTTTTCTTTTAATCCTATTTATTTTTCTTCTTGTTTTTTTTTACAATAGAATAATCATTTAAAAGACATAATTTCTGAAAGTTATATAGCAACAAACTCATATCAATAAAATAATAAAAAGTAAAATAAATAAATAAACACCTGATTAAACAAACTAAAAAGAATCATCTTAAACATATTCTATTTGATTGCAACTGGAATGAATTTGCTGTTTGCGTGTGTCAGTGATGATTAACGCTGGCGTCTCTCAACATTAATTTTACAGACACGAGCCTTTGAGGCAACCTTAAACTAATCAGACTCTTAACAAATTATGTTGTTTTTTATTTAAACATTCAGGACATAACTACACCGTTAGTTCCTGACGTTTCCTAAAAATAATCTCTTGGTAAAAATATGATAAAATTATAAAAGCAATATCGCCATTGAAAATATCTCTTGATATTCATTTCATAATACCTACAAATCAACAATTACAAACTAACAAAATAAAAACTAAGAAACTAAGAAACTAACAAATTAAAACTAAATTTAACAAATAACTTAACAATTATTAAGTAGTTAGCAATCAAGAACAATTAACAAGAAGTCAACAACAATTAACATTTAACATATGAATGTAAACTTATCTTCAAAGTGGGAGGATTCGAGCAATCGAGCTTCGAGGAAGAGTAGAAGGCAGGAGGATTGGAGGAAGTCAGAAAGGCAGAAGGTGTGTACTGGTCGGCTGGAAAAGCGGAGGCGGTGGTCGGAGAACGGCTGATTAGCTGAACGAGGGGTCAGGGGAAACGGCCGGAAAAGAGTAGAACGTTTGGTCAGCCTCTATGTTTTGTTGTGTCTGCGTGTTCTATTAGTAATAAAAACCCTAATTGATATAATAATGATATAAGGGTTGAGTTAGTTAAAAAAAAGTTTAAAAAACTACCCTAAAAATCGGAATCAAACCTACGACCTGTGGGTTACAAAATCCACACCCATTTCTACTGTAAATCCGCCCCTGTAAAAGTGAAAGGAAAAGATGGGTTAATTTTCGCATTAGGAATACACAATGGCACATTTGTGCATTGTGTTTTTTATTTTTGAATGACATACGGTGTCAACAAATAATGCATGCCTGAGAAAGTGACATATATGTCAACAAATAATGCGTGTAGCGGGTGAAATAATATTTATTTTAAAGTAAGATTCACAAGCTAAAAGTGCCAAATATGCACCATAAGACCATCTTCTCTTGGCAGTGTGGGGCAGTATCCTCTCAGGTATATTTATTTGAAGAGAAAATTCTAAAAATAGTCTAAAATAGAAGAGAGATTCTAAAAATAGTCCAAGAAATTTTCATATTTCATAAATAGTCCAAGTAATTTTAGCGGCGCCGATAGGTTTGAAAAAAGTTGAAAAAATCCGATGGTTTTCAAAGATCCAATACTAAGCTGCCAAGTGTTCCACTACCCACCAACCCCCGATGGTTTTCCAATTAAATCCGTCTGGACCGATAATTTTGGAATGAAAATCATCTCTCATGAAAATCATCTCCAAAAATCATGTTTTTTTGAAATTCATCTAAGCCGATGAATTTCATCTTCGAAGATTATTTTCAAAAAAACATGCACCACCACCACCACCATGAACTCCGCCTTCTGGCCACCACCCCACCCACCGCCGCCACCACCATCACTCCCACTTTTCCGGCAAACATCACCTCCATTACCCGCCCATCATCATCATCACACCTTTCCGGCCACCACCCCACCCACCACCACCACCATCATCACACCGGCCACCACCATTATCTTTTTTTTCTTTTATCGTTTTCCTAATTAATTAATTGATTTCACGGAAGACATGAGAGAACCTTGATTATTATGTTGTTGCGTGGCTGTATTCTTTCGGAATTGAGTTCCTTGAGGTGAAGAGTTATAAAGCAGGCTAACCATAAAATTTTTGTACAGTACTATTATTACCTAAGTATTATTATTTTTTTCATTACCAAAACACCCGGATTTGTAATGAATCAATGATAATGAACCATCTAAAATGATCTCAACTTTTAGAATACGGAGGGGGTTAGTCAATATTCCTTTATTGTTAAAAACGAAAATGACACTAACGGTTCGGCAATAAACGAAGGAAATAATAATATTCGATCTACTTATGGAATTTCAGACTTTTAGAATACGGAGGGGGTTAGTCAATATTCCTTTATTGTTAAAAACGGAAATGACACTAACGGTTCGGCAATAAACGAAGGAAATAATAATATTCGATCTACTTATGGAATTTCTGAAATGGCTTCAAATTTTCAAATATGTAACAAGATTGATACGTATCGGGTTACTCATTCAAACTCAATTTTGCTCAGTACTACCAAATGCGATACATGTATATTGTTATTTAATGATGTCAGTATGGTGATACTGGTATGTTTGGTTGGAAGTAATGGAATGAAGGAGGAATGGAATGAGAGCAAGAATGAAATGGACAAGGAACTAAAGTGAATTATTACTTTATGTTGTTTGGCATCCAAAAATATTTGTAAGGATGAAATAAAAATAATAAAAACACTCCTGTCTCAAAATAATTTTTTTTTACCAAAAAAAAATAATAATAAAAACTACATTGTCGATGGTGGTGGTAGCTCCGGTGAAGAAAATGGTGGTGGCAGTGGCGACGGTGGTGGTAGTGGCGATCAGACGGCAGCGGCGATGGTTGTGGTGGTGGGGTGGCAGTGGTCAAGTGATGGTAGCATTGGCAGTGATGGCGATGATAGGATGGCGGCAACGATGGTGGAGGTCAAGTGGTAGGGGTCAGACGGCGACGGCGGTGTTGGTGGTGGCAGTCAGGTGGTGGTGGTAGTAGTGGTAGTTGTTGTTGTTGTTAAGTGGTGGTGGTGTCGAGAAAGTAGGGTGAAGGAGGAATGGAATGGAAAAAAAGGGGGGGATGTGGGAATGAATTGTTTTAATAGAATGGGATTCTATGTGCAGTGGATGATTCCATTCCATTGAGCAACCAAACATCACTTTTTCATTCCCACGCAATGAATCATTTCATTTCTCCTGTCATTGTTGCATACCAAACACTGGCTAAACGTACCCCTTTCTACCATTTTTATTGATTCTACTCTAGCAATAACTTTTTATTTAAAGGGATTTTCTAGCATGTGCCCTAAGGGCACACACAATAAACATTTATTATGAGAATATTCTTATTAAAGCTATCACTTGATATTAATTCTATTAATCTTGTAATTATTACCATATTTAAAATTCTATTGTTTTCTTATAACTTTTCCCTCTATTAATGACTACCAAATAATTTTTTTATTAATATCCTCTAAAATTACTATTTCTATCACTTCTAATTTTCCACCATTTTTTTATAAGTATTCACTATTAAACAACCATTTTTTATTATCTATCTATCTATTTTTTTAAATTAAATGATATAAAACATTATTATTATTCTACAAACGAATAGACATGTTTTTTTGGATCTAAATGAGCTTCCTATTGAAGTAGATGCTATTGAATTTATCGGGATACTTTATCTTCATTTCTTGAGTGTTCTTCTCCATATGGGTTGCTTTGAAATTCCTTTTAGTTATTGGATATAATGATGGAGTCGAGAAGAGTCTCTATTTAATAACGTCTCTCAATCATACTAAGAAGGAAATTTAGATATTACATCATCTTTTGCAGAAAATAGTGATTTTAGAATGTAGTTGAGTTGGTTCAATGCACTATTATCTAAAAACATAGGGACAACATAGGCAAAAGCGAATGAAAAATAGGAAGGAATTAGCGAGACAAGTAAAACATTGCAAACTTTGTAGATCTTTTAGTCGCAACTTCAGCAAATGTCCAAATCCGCATTCTTCAGATATGTACAGTAAAGTAGACTGCAACCGAATCTTTCTTTATAAATGTTGAAAATGCTTCTTCTTTTATTATCATATAATAACGAAATTACTTATTCTTTTGGTGCCCTAAACTTTTATATATTATTAATATTAGTAAAAGTCACTGTTAGTTTCGGTGTAAAACAAAGCCCCTTTCATACTTTAATATTTTTTGCATATAAATGAATAGAAAAATAGTGGGAAATTAGAAATGATGAAAGAGTAATTTTAGAGGGAATTAATAAACAATTATTTTGATAGTCATAAATGAAAGGAAAAATTATGAGGAAGCAATAAAATACTAAATATGATAGTTATTACAAGATTAATGAAATTAATGTCAAATAGTAATTTTAGTAAGAATATTATCATAATAAATATTTCTTGTATGTGTTATTAAGGTACAGGTTAAAAAATCCCTTCTTTAAATTACCACTTTCATTTAACAATTGTTGCTTACATAAAAGCCCTCCAAATCATTTTTTGCAACTTAATAGTCTTTCTTTAATATACCAAATAATAAACTACTAAGTTTCTAGCTTTTACCTTTTACCAAATAATAATAATAATTCTTCTTCTTCTTCTTCTATAATAATGGGTTTTTCTAGGGACACCGCCCAATTGCTAAAACACCGGCCTATACGCCGCGTATAGGTCTATACGTGGCGTATAGGCCGGTGTTCCTAGAAAATCCAACCAATTTTGTCTTATTATGTTTTTTTTTATTTTTTTTCTTTGTTATTTTATTATCATTATATATTAATTATTTATTTATTTATTATTTAATATCCTTTCGGTGAAAAACAGTTTACACATATATATACAAAAAATCATTGTTAAATCTGTACAAATAAAAGAAAATACGACAACTAAAACATAAAATCTACGTGAAATCCCCCATGTCCATGCCCATGTCGTCGTCGTGGCCCACGAGCCCCCCGAACGCGTCGCCAACGTCGACGTCGTCCTCTCCCCTGTGCCTCGGCCCCGAACCGTTCGGGGCATCCACATCGTCGCCCCGTCCGCGTCTCCCGCCAGACGTGCTTGCCTCGTGGTCAAAACTGGGGGGTGGTGGCGGTGGTGGCGGCATGGTGTACTGCTGTCCAGACAGCTCCGCTACCCGACTGGCAACAAGCCAGTCGATCTTGCGCGAAATCTAGCTCATCCGCCAGTTCGTCTGGCGCGACATCCGCCTCATCTCCAACTCTAGGGCCTCCAACCTAGCGTCGGTGGCGGGACCCAGACGCACCGCGCGATATGTGCGTGGAACGTGCTGCGTCGGCCCCTAACAACAAAACCACATAAATACGTTTAATACGAAGTCGAATTAAAAGAAACGATAAAATGATAATATATTAAAAGGTACCTGCGATGCGTCAGGATCCTCACGTCCGGCACCACCGTCGTCAGGATCCCCGCCGGCCCCCTCCCCGCATCGGCAGGCTCATGTACAAGCTCCACCTCCGGTGCCGCGATCGGGGGAGGCTCGACTAAAGGCACCGGGACGTAAGGCGCACGTGCCCCCGCCCCGGACAACAGTCGGTCCCGCGGGCCGTAGGGCCTGTGGAACGAACGCACAATGTGCATGCCGCCGCAACGCTGGCGGTCCAGCGGGCAAGGACGGGTCGGAGTGATACGTAGGCCGTCCACCAGGTCTCTATGGCCTAGAGATATCGCAAGCTGGGTGACGTACCCGCCACCCATCAAGGACCCTCGTCCCTGCCTGAAATGGTAGGCGACAAAATAGTCTGCAAACCCCCTAGCGAGGTTGCAGTGCCTGTGAGTCAGCAGACACCTAAAAAAAAACAGGTCGCATAGGCTGCAGTGATCCGCGCCCTGATTGCGACCCGCAATGGACATCGCAATCAGTCTGTGAAGGTACCTGTGTAATATAAGATAATATAATTTATTAACAATAATAATAATAATAATAATAATATTATATTATATTATATTATATTATATTATATTATATTATATTATATTATATTATATTATATTATATTATATTATATTATATTATATTATATTATATTATACTAAACAATAGAATACATTTTAAGAACGTACCTGTGCAGCGGGTCCCTAATAGACAAGACCTTGGAATTGGTGCCCAAGGTCCTATCCCCGAAGTCGTGATCGCTAATGGCCCGCCACCATACCCGCAGCTCGTCCTCCGGCATTTGGTGGATGCTCTCCGTGTATATCGGGTTGCGTACCTCATGCGCGGTGTATAAGCCTAGAGCAACCGCGAACTCCTCCATCGAGAGATGGACGTCATGCCCGAACATGCGGAAGTAAACCTCCGACAGTGTCGTATCGGCGCCTGGCACCCTCATCTGAATCTCTGGCGTACCAGGCGCGCGGGGCCTGCAATAATATAATATAATATAATATAACATAACATAACATAACATAACATAACATAACATAACATAACATAACATAACATAACATAACATAACATAATATAATATAATATAAACATAACAATGTGGAGTAAACTTACGTAACGCGTATCGTGGAGTAAACCTCCAGTGTCAGCTCCCGGTGAGCTGATAGTGGCATACTGAAGCATCGGCTCCAGGGCGTATCCTATCCAATGTACTTAGCCGCCCGCTGGTGCGCGTCACCGGACTCCAAAAATGTCACACCCCGAAAACCTTAACTTAACACAGCGGAAGTATTAACTTTAATTCATTCGGGTTATGACAGATGCCGATAGTCAACAATAATAACCATTTAATAATAAAAGCATCATCTTTTATTATAAGAAATATTTTACAAAATCAGAGTTTACTACACGTGCTAATGCACGGTTTACAACACATCACTTTTGTTCAAACACCCCACGCTCTCGTTTCCATTCCACCTCGAAACCTTCACTTTCCTGCAAAGCATATTTAAATAATATTTGGGTCAACACGAATGTTGGTGAGTTATTCCTGAGACGAAAAACTTATTATATAAATATAAACAATTTATATATAAACAACACATGAATATAATGGTGTACGGCCATTATACTCCCAATAAAACCGATCATAACACGGTATAACACAATAACGAAACCCGCATTTTACCTTTAAGCACAAAAAGCGTTAGTTGTAAACTAGCTAAGAATACAACGCGTGTATGACTACCAATTTGATAACTCGAAACGTACCATACTTGAAATATTCCCACTTTTAACCCAACGCGAATGGAAATCGGGGGCGTCACCCCGATAGATCTACCAACATTTCTGTGCCATCAATTCGGTTAACAGTTATTTAACCAAATTGATTCATCCCACAATAACGACAATTTGTAAAGTATAATGCGCTTTCAAAACATATATATAAATACGAATATAGATATACAATATGCTTTTCGGAGCATAAGCATAATGATTATTAACGAGAAACGTACCGGTGACTACGGATGAGTCTTTCCGGGCCTTTTTCGCGTTCATCTCGAATGCCTTGCTCTTAGCATTTTGTACCTTGAGTTTGGGGCAATCATTTCTGAAATGCCCGATGACACCGCACTCGAAACATTCGAAAGTTCGGTTTCCTGAACCGGACGGAGAGTCCTTACTGAAACAGTACTGAGTCTGGTGTCCAAATCGATTGCACTTCTGACATTTCCAACATTCCCCATTGTGACTCTTTCCACACCTGTTACAAGTGAATCCTTGTCCTGATCCTCTTGCGTTTGCTGCAAACATTCTTCGTGCTCCTTGGTTTCGTTTGAACTGTCCTCCTGAGTTACCATTCCACTTTCGTTTGAGTTCTCCGGTTCTCTGATTATCGGTAACTGTTTTTCGTTCATGTTCGGCGGTAGTCGCTTTCTTACCGAAGTCTTTCAGAGTTCCCAAACGAATTGCATTATCAGTTAAAGATTTTGCCAGCTCTCGGGCTGACTGGATAGTGGTTGGTTTGGAGGAGGTAACCAATCCTCGGATCTCGGGAGCCAAGCCCCAAATGTACCTCTCGATTCTTGCATATTCAGGCGTAACCAGTCGGGGTACTAGCCGTGCCAAAGCGTTGAATCGGGAAGTATATCCTCCAATGTCAGCATCTTCCATCTTTAACTGCCAGAATTCGTATTCGATTTTCTGAAGTTCGTTTCGGGGACAGTACTCCTTTAACAACATTTCTTTTAGTTCTTCCCAGGTTAGACGGTAAGCGGCATCTTCTCCAAGATTTTGAATTATGGAGTTCCACCACTCGAGTGCCTCATCACGGAATGAGCACACTCCGTATTTTATCCGTTCGAGAGGAGTGCAATCACTGATTTTCTTTACAGATTCCATTTTCTCGATCCACCGGATAATTTCCAAAGGTCCTTCGGCACCGGTAAATTCTTTCGGTCCGCAACCTTGGAAAATTTTGTATGAGCACCCGCGTACCGTGCTACCTGAGGGGTTTTCGTTTAGATTTTCGGTTCTAGGTGTTTCTCCCTTTGAAGTATTAGTTGTATTTAGGGGGTTTTGGCTTGCGTTGCGATTAGCCTCATGTTGCTCGAGTGCCGTATTTACATGTTGAGCGATTAGCTGAGCTAACTCGTCTTGAGAGGAAGGTAATCCGGTTGCTTGATTATTAGTGGATCGTCTTGTTTTTGGCGCCATGTTCTTTTTAGAAAAAATATAATTTTGGTTAGTTCTGAAAAAAGTGATATTTTTCTAAGTTGTAAAGAATCAAATAGCATCATTAATAATACAAACATAAATATAATAATCAAAGAGTGGGATTTCATAATGTACCAAAATTAGGTGTACTTACCTACACCTTGGTCACCCACCATATTTCTAGTTCTTACCACAACCACACAAAAAAAACAACATGTTTCAAAGTTAAGTTACATCACAATTACCATACTAGACTTATTACCCAAAACACCCTACTACGTCTAGTGAAGGCTCATCAAGTAGCCTACGCATGGCTCTATCATCTCATTCCTCATCTCGAGAACTCCTACCCTGGCGTCTGTCATCAGTCCCTGGTTCCTCAGTTCGTTCACAAACTGGTGCATCACATCACGGGTTTGGTCATCAAGACCTTGTTTATGCTCGATTGCAAGCACACGGTCCACCATGTTATGAACGATGTTCTCATAAGCTGAGAACTTGGCAAGAAGAACCATAAGTAGCTTGTGATCAGAGGGTTCCTCGACCACAGGCTCCGGTGCGGGAGGCGGTGGTGGAGAGGGTGGGATCACAGCTAATGGGAGTGCAATGACAGGGGCCGATGCATCACGGTTTGCCCTGGTCCTTTTTCGAGTGTACACCTTCAAGGGTGTAGCTCTCGAAGTAGACCCGGCATCTCCTGATGCAACTACCGGACGCCACTCCACCGGTGATAGTGGAGTACCGCTGCTACTAGAGTCGGAGTCAGATACGATCGTCACAGAGTTCGTCATCTGAATAAACATATTAATTCAAGTTAGTAATAAACAATTATATATATATCTTTGTTACCTTTTTGTTTCGAGAGGCAGGAAAGGAGCGCGTGTTTGAACATACCGTTATAGTTTAGAAAACTTTATATTTTATAATTCTCTATAACTGTTGGCTCTGGTACCAACTTCTGTCACACCCCGAAAACCTTAACTTAACACAGCGGAAGTCTTAACATTAATTCATTCGGGTTATGACAGATGCCGATAGTCAACAATAATAACCATTTAATAATAAAAGCATCATCTTTTATTATAAGAAATATTTTACAAAATCAGAGTTTACTACACGTGCTAATGCACGGTTTACAACACATCACTTTTGTTCAAACACCCCACGCTCTCGTTTCCATTCCACCTCGAAACCTTCACTTTCCTGCAAAGCATATTTAAATAATATTTGGGTCAACACGAATGTTGGTGAGTTATTCCTGAGACGAAAAACTTATTATATAAACATAAACAATTTATATATAAACAACACATGAATATAATGGTGTACGGCCATTATACTCCCAATAAAACCGATCATAACACGGTATAACACAATAACGAAACCCGCATTTTACCTTTAAGCACAAAAAGCGTTAGTTGTAAACTAGCTAAGAATACAACGCGTGTATGACTACCAATTTGATAACTCGAAACGTACCATACTTGAAATATTCCCACTTTTAACCCAACGCGAATGGAAATCGGGGGCGTCACCCCGATAGATCTACCAACATTTCTGTGCCCTCAATTCGGTTAACAGTTATTTAACCAAATTGATTCATCCCACAATAACGACAATTTGTAAAGTATAATGCGCTTTCAAAACATATATATAAATACGAATATAGATATACAATATGCTTTTCGGAGGAAGAACTCACCTTTGATTTCAGTGTTCGAATAAATGCTCGTTCCTATATTAGTACACGTTCGTTAATTTTTGGTTTGACTAAAATATATATATTCTTATTCTAAAAATCCACACAAGCATATAACACATAAAGTTTACTACTTATAATCTTATAATTCTATACTTAAAAATATAAACAAGTAATAATCAACTAATAATTGTTTTATTTAATAATTTAATTTAATTATTAAAATTTATAAAAATTATTACCTTTAGTTGCTGGAGTGTTTTGGAAAAATTCAAGTTATTATTTTATTTAAAATTTTGACTCTATTATAATCGGTTTTGTCGGTTTTGCCGGTTTCGTTGATTTTGAGCTTAAAAACGAACCGGTTGTCATTTTTATGAAACTTTTAGTTTTAAATTATCTAGAAAACTTTTTATATAGTTTTTAGTCAAGTTTTATTGGTTTTTCAATAAAAATGTTTTGGTTCTTATTTTGTTGCCAATTTCTTAAAAATGTCAATTTTTAACGTTTTCGTGTCGGTTTTCGCGACACGAACCGTGTTGGTTTAAGTTTTGCTATTCTTGACTTTTCTTATACTTTAACTTATGTTAAATATAAGAATATTATGACTTTGGGAGCTGTTTTAATTCAGTTCCAAAAACTCATGTCGGTTCACCTTAAAAGTCGAACTTTCCGACCGTTAAAGTCACCGACAAGCTATTTAAGTCACAATGTCAAAACCAAACCATTTGGTACAGCAAATATACATATAATAACAAGTAATATATCATCACATCCATGTTTGATCATCTAGCACCAAGTATGCACACAAAACAAATTTTTAACTACACATGCTCAAGTCTTAGCTTAAGTTTTCAACTATACAATATACATGTTATTTCTACAATCTCTACAAGGTGTTTATGTACCAAAATTTCCAGATCTTATTAACCCATATTAACATCTTATTCCATCCCATTGTTATCCTTTAACAAACACATTCTTGATTTCTTTAACAACAAAGTTTCTATTACTAGTAAGTAGCAATTTTTAATAACCTTATTATCATACTAACAATCTTTACAACAGAGTTTACTAAAGTAATCATAACCACAAGTCTTTAATAATCCACACAAGATTATGTTCACTTATCAAATCATTTTGCAAAACATCTTGTACAATTTACAAAGTTTCCTTTATTAGTAAGTTTAACACAAACTCTTGTTTATCTAAGTTATCATGTTTCATGCATCCTAGTACTTCTAGTAGATTTTATTCCTTTCCATATGTCCTATTCAATCACTTAGTTTGTCATTTTCAATCCATATAAGACAAGTATGAGCTTTATGATCAAAAATCAAAATTTTGTATTACTTGCATGTGTAAGTAACTTTCCAACAAAGTCAAATCCCTACACTTTTGTCAACCTTTTTCCAAGATCCTTTCAAAACCATTATTATTATTACTTACAACTTTTTCAAGTAATCAAGTATGTGGGTTTTCAAAATTATCATTCTTTCTTTAACCATTTTACCATTTAACAAGCTTACAACTTCAATCCAATACCAAAATCAAAACTCACGGCCTAACATGGGTATTTTTACTCATTATCCATCTTTGATCTTTTGGCCATTTACACATTTACTTCCAATATTAAAACAATACCTAAACCCATTTGTTAAACAAACTCAAGTAACATCAATATGGACAATCTATACAAGCTAAAATGCAACCATAACAAGTCCTATAATCAACAAAACCCATCTTATACATTCCTATGTAAACTCACGGTTCACACATATGCATGTATATATCCATATTATACCTACATGTACACTACCAAGCATACTAAAATCAAGCTTTAAACATCAAATAGCAACTAATATACACAAATCTTGAAGTGGGTTACCTTGGGTTTCGGATTTGGTGTCTAAGGAGGTGATAATGTGACCTTGTGTTGGCTATAATCCTTCCTTTGGCTTCCCACTTCTTGTTATTAGCTTAACCTTCCACCAAAGATCTCCTAATCAAGTGTTGTGTGTATAAAAATTTGAAAATGTGAGATGGTAAGGTGGTGGTGGGGGCCGGTTATATGAAGGGAGAAAGAGAGGTATAGGGTTGTGAGTTGGATGGTATAGGGTGTGCATGTGTCCAAGTGTGTAGCTTCCAAGTAATCTATCAATCATTGCATACCAATATGTAAGCTTTTCATTGGTGGGTTTGGGAGGTGGGTTGGGTTGTGTTTAAGCGGCGGCCGAGAGAGATGGGAGAGGGAGAGGTGGTTTTGAATAATGACATGTGATAATACCTAGGTGTTAAAGTTTAACGTATCTCGTAATTTATCTAGCCAAACGACTTCCGTTTCTAATAATTTTTATCAGACTTTGAGCGAAATTAGATTATAGTCAATGTCTGCCTAAAAACAAAATTTTCTGAAAAACTTAATGTCTGGCTCTTACGGTGTCCTCTACTGGCTTTCGGTTACTTATTTTCTAATTTTTGCGATTCGAACCTTCTAATATTAAGTTTATACACTATCTCTAATATCCTAACATAAAATTTTATTTTTCGAGGTCATCTTGACACGTTTATGAATTTATCCGTTTTGAGATATTACCCGGTGTCAATCTGTACAGTGTCAGCTACACGACAAAATTGAACTTTTTCGGGTTCCATATTTTAAAATTCAACTAAAGTCAAAAACTTTGACTAAAAATATTATTCCTATGTATTTATTTTACTAATTAATACACGATTACGGTTAAGATAATTACCAGATTAGTCTAATTTTTGGCGGTTGTCACATTCACCTATTCTTTTAGAAATTTCGTCCCGAAATTTAGGATGTAGTGCTGGTTTCGGTTTCTTCTGGGAAGAGGTGAGGGTACTTCGCCTTCATTTGATCCTGACGTTCCCACGTGAACTCGGGACCAAGTCTTGTATTCCAGCGAACCTTGATAAGCTTAATCCTGTTACGCCTTAGCTTCTGGATTTTCCGGTCCATGACTTCAACAGGTTCTTCTACAAATCGAAGCTTACCATCAACCCTTATGTCTTCAATAGGAACAGTCAGCGATTCGTCAGATAGACATTTCTTCAGATTGGATATGTGAAACACGTCGTGTATTCCACTGAGTTCTGAAGGTAGGTCGAGTCGATAGGCTACCGACCCTACTCGTTCGGTAATTTTGAACGGTCCAACGTATCGTGGACTAAGTTTTCCTCTTTTACCAAATCTGACTATGCCTTTCCAAGGTGATACCTTTAGTAACACTTGGTCTCCTACCTGGAATTCCAACGGTCTCCTGCGATTATCCGCATAATTTTTCTGTCTGTCGGCTGCAGCTTTTAACCTATCCTTGATTTGAAAGACTCTGTCGGTAGTCTCTTGGACAATTTCAGGACCTGTAAGTTGCTTTTCTCCAACTTCTGCCCAACAAAGAGGAGATCGACATTTTCTTCCGTACAAAGCTTCAAACGGTGCAGCCTTAATACTGGAGTGGTAGCTGTTATTATAGGAGAATTCAGCTAAATGCAGATAAGTATCCCAACTACTTCCGAAATCAATGATACAGGCTCGCAGCATGTCTTCCAATGTTTGGATAGTTCTCTCGCTTTGACCGTCTGTCTGGGGGTGATAGGTGGTGCTCATATCTAAGTGAGTTCCTAGGGATTCGTGAAGAGATTGCCAAAAATGAGAAACAAATCGACCATCTCTGTCAGAAATGATTGAGACCGGTATTCCATGTTTGGCTACGATCTCTTTCAGATACAGCTGAGTTAACTTCTCCATTCTGTCTTTTTCTCTAATTGGTATAAAATGAGCGGATTTAGTTAATCTATCCACAATTACCCAAATCGCATTATAACTTCGCGGCGTAACTGGCAGTTTGGTTATGAAGTCCATGGTAATATTATCCCATTTCCACTGAGGGATCTCTGGTTGTTGCAGTAGTCCAGGCGGTCTTCTATGTTCAGCTTTCACTTTGGAACATGTCAGGCACTTGCTGACATACACAGCTATGTCTCTTTTCAAGTTAGGCCACCAATAATGTTCTTGGAGATCTTTATACATCTTGGTTGATCCTGGGTGGATCGAATATCCAGACTTATGCGCTTCGTCTAGAACAAGATTACGCAGATTTCCATAGAGTGGTACCCAAACTCGATCAAGTAGGTATAGTGTCCCATCAGACTTTGTGACAAATTCATTTTCAAGTCCTCGCAATTTCTCAAACCTTGCATTTTGCGGTTTCAAAGCTTCACGCTGTGCATCACGAATTCGAGTAGTAAGACTCGTTTGAATCGTCAACCCTAATGCACGAACACGCAGAGGCTTTTCTCTTTCCTTTCGACTCAACGCATCAGCCACAACATTCGCTTTACCCTTGTGGTAACGAATCTCACAGTCGTAATCATTGAGTAATTCTACCCATCGACGTTGCCTCATATTTAGCTCTTTCTGATCAAAGATATGCTGGAGACTCTTGTGATCAGTAAATATTGTACATTTGGTCCCATACAGATAATGCCTCCAAATCTTAAGAGCAAACACAACAGCTCCCAATTCCAAATCATGCGTCGCGTAGTTTCTTTTCATGCACCTTGAGTTGTCTGGACGCGTAAGCTATCACATTGTCTTGTTGCATAAGCACACAGCCAAGACCTAAGCGAGACGCATCACAATATACTACAAATCCATTGGTACCTTCTGGTAAGGACAAGATTGGTGCACTACACAACTTTTGTTTAAGCAATTGGAAGGCTCCTTCTTGTTTTTCTGTCCACTCATATTTCTTGTCTTTTTGGGTTAAATGGGGTTAAGGGTTGAGCTATAGAAGAAAAATTTTCAATGAATTTACGATAGTAGCCAGCTAATCCTAAAAACTGTCGCACTCCAGTGGGTGATCTTGGTGTCTCCCAATTCTTAATTGCTTCAATTTTTGTTGGATCAACTAGGATACCATTCTCATTGATTACATGCCCTAAAAAGTGGACTTCTCGAAGCCAGAAATCGCACTTGGAAAATTTGGCATATAACTTCTCTTCTTTTAGCAATTCTAGAATCAGTTTTAAGTGTTGTTCATGTTCTTTCTTGGTTCGTGAGTAGATAAGTATGTCATCGATGAATACTATCACGAATTTATCCAAGTATGGCTTACAAACTCTGTTCATAAGATCCATGAACACAGCCGGTGCATTCGTTAGGCCAAAAGGCATGACCAGGAATTCATAATGGCCATAACGAGTTCTGAAAGCGGTTTTAGGAATATCCTTTTCTGCAACACGTAACTGATGATACCCGGACCGCAAGTCGATTTTTGAGTAATAGCTTGATCCTTGCAACTGATCAAACAAATCATCAATTCTCGGTTGTGGGTACCGATTTTTAATAGTAAGTTTGTTCAGTTCTCTGTAATCGATACACATTCGAAAAGAACCGTCCTTCTTTTTCACAAATAAGACTGGAGCTCCCCAAGGTGAGAAACTTGGTCTTATGAATCCTTTGTCTAGTAATTCCTGGAGCTGATTAGATAACTCCTGCATTTCCGATGGTGCTAATCTGTACGGAGATCGAGCTATCGGAGCGGCATCTTGAACCAGATCGATTCTGAATTCGACTTGACGCTGAGGAGGTAATCCAGGCAAGTCTTCAGGGAAAACTTCTGGAAAATCCCGTACTACAGGAATATCCTCTATCTTTCGCTCTTTAGCCTTTGTGTCGACTACATTGACAAGAAAAGCGGGACATCCTTTCCTTAACATTTTGCGAGTTTTTGTGATACTAGAGAGTTTTAACTCGGTGTTACTCTGGTCACCTCGAATGCTCAGAAATTGACCGGTTGGGGTTGGTAAACGAACTAGCTTTTCAGAGCATATGATTTCAGCACCATTTTTGGATAACCAATCCATTCCTACTACTATATCAAAACTTTGAGCGAAATTAGATTACAGTCAATGTCTGCCTAAAAACAAAATTTTCTGATAAACTTAATGTCGGGCTCTTACGGTGTCCTCTACTGGCTTTCGGTTACATATTTTCTAATTTTTGCGATTCGAACCTTCTAAAATTAAGTTTATACACTATCTCTAATATCCTAACATAAAATTTTATTTTTCGAGGTCATCTTGACACGTTTATGAATTTATCCGTTTTGAGATATTACCCGGTGTCAATCTGTACAGTGTCAGCTACACGACAAAATTGAACTTTTTCGGGTTCCATATTTTAAAATTCAACTAAAGTCAAAAACTTTGACTAAAAATATTATTCCTATGTATTTATTTTACTAATTAATACACGATTACGGTTAAGATAATTACTAGATTAGTCTAATTTTTGGCGGTTGTCACAAAAAACGACCAGGAAATAATCGTGCTGGGAAACGGGTGCATCTGGCGTAGGCGGATGTATCGTGTGTGGGCGTCCGAACCTTTAGCGAACTGCACATGAGGGTAGGTGAGCAACACGTTGTTGCCCTCGGGGGTCCGTGGCCCCGCCCCTAGCCCTGGGCCCCGCGGACCTGCCCCTCGCCCTCCCCGAGCTGCTCAAGCTCGTGCTCAATCTCGTCGTCCACAAACTATAATAATAAAAAATAATAATAATAATTAAAACAATAACAATTACAATAATAACAATAAATCGTAATAATAAATATTAATAATAATATTTATAATAATATTTACAACAAATAATAATAATAATTATAATAAAAATATTAATAATAACAATAAATACAAATAATAAATATTATTAATAATAATTATAATAAAAATATTAATAATAACAATAAACACTAATAATAAATATTATTAATAATATTTATAACAAATAATTATAATAATTATAATAAAAATATTAATAATAATAAATACTAGTAATAAATATTGATAATAAAATTTATAATAATATTGATAATAGAATTTATAATAATATTAATATTAATAATAATATTATTATTATTATTAAAAATAAACAGAAAAAAAATTATATCAGACGCGACGTATAGAGCGATACGCCGCGTCTGACAGTCCAGGCAAACCGACGGCCGGACTCCGGCCGACAGTTTTATCCATCTAAACAACATAATCAACATCATCACATCATCAACAACACATATTAATCATCATGTTAACCTAATCATCATCACTAATATAATATTAAAAAATTACCTTCATATTGTGTCGGTGTCGGTGTCGGGTGAAATCTCGTCGGATCGTTTGGTATTCCGGTCGCCATCCGATATAGGCTCGTGTGTGGATGCTCGGGCGTTCGCGCGGGAGTTTTGAATTTTGAAAGTGGGCGTCTGAGCAGGCGTCTGCTGATAATATGGGGCCTCAGACGCCACGTATAGGCCTATACGTGGCGTCTTAGGCCTACGTCTGGTAGCTGAGCAGATGTGTACTGATATAAGGGGTCCTAAACGTCACGTATAGGCCTATACATGGCTTCTGAGGCATATTTTTTTTATTTAATTATCATTATTTATTAGTATTTATTATTTATTAGTTATTAATATTAATATTAATTTGTTATTTAGTTATTATTATTTATTATTATTATTATTTTTTATTTTTTTATATTATTTAGTTATTAATGTTAATATTAGTTTGTTATTTAATTATTGTTATTTATTATTATTAAAATTATTGTTATTTATTATTTATTATTTAATATTTATTATTATTATTATAGACTTTTTTTGTCCATTGATACTATGTCTTCTATAAGCTGTTTAGATCTACGTTAGAGGATTCCCTTCGCCAACCCTGGTGTATGTCTTCGTACTCCTTCAAACGTTGTCCAAACCGTGTTTTCCATTCGAGCGTCGCCGATACGGCGCTTCTTTCCCAATTAGGGTTTGGCCTAGGCATTGGGAAATCCCCTACCAGGTTTATATATATCCAGTGATCACCTCCCCAGTTAGCGATGCCTATAACCTGTGGGTCCGGAACCAAGTCAGGATCGATTCTCAATGGGAAGTAAGATTCGGTCTGATTGCCAACTAGGTTGACTAACACACGCGTATGTTTAAGCAGCCACGTGCCCGTGACCGGGTAAGCTGAACCAACGACTCGTCGGCGCCGGTTTGACCGTGTTGTAGTACGGAATGCTGGAATGAACCCAGCCGTACAATCTGTCATCCTCTTTGTTGAACATTGCCCTCCACCACCCTTCGTTCGTTTCCAGCTCGTTCTGCATCGCCCGCCTAATATCCAGCCAAACTTTCTCATGTATCCCCAAACCCACCGCAATTGATCGAAAACCGCAGTTACCTTCTGGGCGTACGTTTTTGATGTCTGGGACGAGCGGCTGGGCCCACCTAGGAATGACGCTCCTAAACGTTTCTATCGCCGATACTTGCGCAGGCGAAACCATCAAAGGAAACCCGAGGTGAGCTCCCGTAGGTCGTCCACGAGGAGTTTTAAACCGCGACGCTGACTGGGACAACGAACGATTCAGCGAGGATGGGGTGGGATTTACTTGGCTGGGCCCCTGTGACGAGGATGGGTTGTAGGAGCTGTGTCTGGGGAGATCTGGAGCGGTGGTGTATGCGCTGTGCCTTGGGGGATCTGGTTTTTTGGGACGCCCCCGAGGATCCTCTCTTTTTTCTGGCCCCTTCTTTTTATATCTCCCTGGTATAGCAGACAAGAGCCTGGCGAAAAAACTTTTCTTTTGATTAGGGTCATCTATGGACGATAGCGTATCTGTGATGTCCCGTAGACCTGCTGCGTAGTCTGGCTCTTCGTTCGGTGGACAGGCTGGATCAAAATTAAGCCTCCTCCAGAACGGGTCAACATCCTCTATTGGGATACACTGTCGTTAACTATGTATCCCTCAATCCGACAGGCACATGGCAGCCCCGAAGACGAATACAAATGGTGGTCGCATGAAGCGCCGCCGTCACGCATCTTGTGTATCAACCCATACTCGTTCACAAGTAGACCCATAGTGTGAATCGACACCCTGTTTATTAGCTTCTTCAACCAGACGTGCTTTCGATGTCCTTCCATGACCTTCGAGCGGGAGGCTTCAAAAGATTTACAGATTTCTTTCATCTGCGAGTTGACCATTTTAAGGATTTGCCTGGAAATTGTGTCGAGCGAGTTGTTGCTTCCATTGAGGTACCTTTTCAGATTTGCGTGCTGGCTCTCAACTCGGTTCGTCGTAGTTTCGGCGTTCGTCAATCCAGCAGGCTACAAACTTGTGTTTGTATGGATCCAGCCAGCTCTTGCGAATGTATTGCCAGACCTCTGAAAAATAAAAGGAAACGTTATTAACACGTATGTTTAGGCTATTAAAAACTGTCAGGTGATACGAAGGACTCACCGGCTCTATCGTCCCGTATCAAATGACGCTCCACGTTGAGGCGACGGTGGTCGTACTCCTGAATCGTCGGCGACTAATACAGGACCTTCCACCAGTACACAAAGTCCGTCCCCATTTCCGTGCTATATAGGCCTTTAAATTTTCTCCTTATATTATCGGATATGTGCCACCTGCATAAATTTTTGGTGGCATTAGGGAAGACCGCGTCGCATGCGTTCATGAGGGCCTGGTCCGCATCAGTCAGGATCTCGCGTGGCTCCATGCAGTCGTAGAGCATTTGTTTAAGTTTCTCCAGAGCCCAGCCGAAGTTCCTCTGCCGTTCCCTGATCACAAACGCGGCGGCGATACAAAATGACTGTGATATCGTGGTCACACCGATAAATTGAACCAACGGCCAGCCGTACATGTTGGTGTTGTACGTCGTGTCAACCATCAGCACCTCGGGGAATGCACGCCACATCTTATGCGACTTACTATGACAGAAGAAAATTCCTCCGTCCTGTCGTCGGTTTCACTCTCCCGGGTATAGAACGTGAAACCGTTGCTTGCGAGAAAGTTTTCCAGCGCCTGCATTGGATGAAATAAAACTTTGCTAAATATTACAAGCACGACAAGTACACATTAAAACTTCAAGTGTTTTGAACTACCTTCATAGGGGTGTCGCCTAGTAGCCCATCCCTCATAATCTTGGAGGTGTGGTTGTATATATCTTTTAATGCAGGTTGCACACCGGGAAACTTTTCGCGGAGGGCTGCTTCGATTTCTTGCGGCTTCACGCCGGCCCAGTGTAAACTCTCAACCATATCCAGCTGGTCGGTGTTCATTTTTCTAAAAGACGCACACCCCTCCTCGAATTCAACGGGATCGTGGTTGTGAGTCTCGTTTACCACTTGAACCCTCCAACATACACCCCTTGAGTCGTACCTGCCCAGAATCTTAAACGGACAGCATTTTTTGATGCTGCCGGTACGTCTCACCGTCGCCTTTATTTTGGGTTCGCCTCCACGATTGCATGCAAGGTCCACGGCGTTTTTCCTTGACCGCTGAACCACAACAACAAACCCATGCTCTTGTCCTCTAACTTTTACTCATTTCTCCAGCTCCTCGCGGCTCTCAAAAATCTGAAACAGTTTTACGCTAATTCTTAAGCCGTTTATTAAATAACATACAAACAAATAATATTAACTTAAACAAAACACACGGTGTCTTACAACATCTGTTTTATACGAAACCTTCACATCGCGTATGTAGTCGTCATCGTACCCGTCTTCGTTATTTGGGTTTGGCCCGGCATAATCATTTCGCCCGTGGTGCGATGAAGACTCGGTTCCATAAAACGGATCATTTGCTACTGGTGGCTGGTACGATGACGTAGCCTGACCTCCGTAATCCTACCAGGCGACAGATGACGGGTACGAAAGCTGTCTACCGTAATCCGACATGAAGTACTCCTACCATACATAAATTAGAAATTCAAACAACAGTGCCAATGGTAATAATTAATAATAATAATAATAATAATGAAAGCACAAACTCAAACAACAATCCATACAATAGCAATTCTCTTCAACGACCAGTCAAACAAGAAGAAGAGAAAAATAACGAAGACAATTGCTATTGTATGGATTGTTGTTTGAGTTTGTGCTTTCATTGTGTATTATGCAAACGTGTCAACGAATGCTATAAACATACGTGTTAATATCCGGGTCAGCATCGAACCTAAACCCACGTCTGCATACGTGTCAACCGGTTCAGCTAAGTGCGAACTAATATCTCAATCTGGTGCTCGTTATGTTGGAGCAATGACCGAATTTCCACCTATCTGTCCAAAGTAGGGGCTCCCGTTCTCGCTGCCGTTAGCGGATATCGCGAATCTGAGAGATTCAAACTCATCAAACTACTGTCTCGATCTGGTGTTGGTTATCTCGACGCAATGAATTCTTATACCGCACATCTACTATATATATATATACGTATATATAAAAGCCGATAATTCTTTAATATACGCAACATGAACAACTTAGAATACCCTCAACTAAAAATAAAACTGATAATAAGCCTAAGCTTAAGCTTAGTGACGACTGATATGTGTTCGAGTGAACACAACTACGGTTGTCGGTGGTGACCGGCGGTCAAGACCATTGGAGTTCGAAGAAATCGAAGAGCCAGATTTGAGATGTCGATAACGAAAGCAGCCAAGAAATTGAAAGTTCGTTTGGAAATGCCAGTTTATAACTGATTGAAGATGCCCATAACGAAAGCAACCAATAATTTAAAAGTTCGTTTCGCACTGTCAATTTTCCCAAATAAGTCCTGCTACTAAACGCCCTTTATCGAATTTCCAATAATAATATGTTATTGATAATTAAATATTATTAATATTAATAATAATCATAAATAACATTAATAATAACAAAAGAAAAGAAAAGAAATAAAAAAAAGGAAAAAAAACCATAACAAGATAACACTGGTGGGCTTTTCTAGAAAAACACACTAACATAAATATAACATAATACAATATAACATAATATAATATAATAATATAATATTATATTATTTATATTATATTATACAATACGCTATACAAACGTACCTCCGAAAGTCTTGTGTCGCCGCCTAACCCCGACATTTGACTCTCTGGCGTACATCAGGTACCTAGTAATGATAATATTTTAGTACTAATAATAATAGAAAACTAAATGCTTTAATACTAATAATTATATGTTTAGAATAAAAATAATAATAATATAATAATTAATATTTTAATAGTATTTTACTATAATTATTTTAATAATATTTTAATAATAATAAAAATATAATCATTTATATTTAAATAGTATTTAAATATTATTATTTTAATAATAATAATACTATTTTAATAAATACAATAATAATATTTTATTTTACTAACAATAATATTTTCATAACAACAATATCTTAATAATAATATTAATATTTTAATAGTAATAATATAATAAAAATTTTAGCGCTAACGGTAACAAAATGGGAAATCTATTTTAAGTTTAGGAGGCCCGGCGAACTAGGGTTACCGTCAAACGGTCGGTGCCTAGACAAATTTCTAAAGTAAACCATTCACCAAATCTCTGTCCTAACATCTACAACTACGTCATAACATGTAAAAAATAAAGATAAAACGAAACCTGGTTTAACTCCGACTGACCGTTAGCGCCGTCCGACATCTCCTCGTCCAACTCCGGTAACACACATGGTTCAACTTCGACTGACCGTTACCTGTCAGGCATCTCCTCGTCCGACTCCGGAAACATATATGGTTGTTGGTGTTGGTTGAATGAAGAGGGTGAGGGTTAAGAAAAAAAAATAAAGGAAAAAAAAATGGTAGAGAGGGAGGGGAGGGAGCCGGGCTTCAAAAATATACAACACCCTAGGTGCCACGTATAGGGCTATACGCGGTGTATAGCCCGTACGATCCGACAACCATATGACAGACCATGTTAGAACGTCAAATCGTACCCTAAAACGCCGCATATAGGCCTATACACAGCGCCTGGGGCGATGCTGGGGCGGTGTCCCTAGCAGGACCCTAATAACATTGAAAGATAATTTTAATAATAATTATAATAATAATGGTCAATATATAATAATACATTGAAAATATAATTGTAATAATAATCATAATAATAATAAAAATAATAATGATAATAATAGTAAGGGGATTAATTTTTCAATTGAAAATATTGAAGGAAATGAAATATTAGAGAGGAAGGTACGTTTAACAACGAATAAAAAATGTATAATTTAGTCTAGCTTTTTATATTTTTACTAGTGGTATTCGTTGTCATATTAGATTTACTTCATACTTTCTCAAACCAGAAAGTATAAAAAATTCTTATAATTTTGAAATGAGAAAACAGAACGATATTCAATAAGTTTTCAGAAAGTATAAAAAATTCTTATAATTTTTACTAGTGGTATTCGTTGTCATATTAGATTTACTTATGTGTTTTTAATATATGAATTGTTTTGTTTTTAAATAAACTGCAAAGTATATTTGTTTCATACTTTTAATATATGAATAGTAATAATAGAAAAGTTAAAAAAAAAAAAAGGAAAATTTATGTGTTAACCACATAATCTATAGGTGGCGCACTATAAATATCAGACTAACAAATATCAGTGTATAGATGGTGGGGTCAAATTAGAACGTCATCAAATTCTAGAACAATATAGGTTTTTGTAAGTCGTTCGCATTAAAAATTATCTTACGGATTTTTTCTTTTACTGGTCCAGACCGATTTACAAATAATAATTTCAAATCAAATTTTATTGAAAGAGACTGAACCTAACTAGACCGGAAGACATACAAAAGCAAAAAAATAAAAATAAAAAGCATTAATGTTACGGATCAAAAGATCAATTAGAAAAAAATTGATTCAAGTAAAAAAAATAATCTAAGAAAACAACTCGAAAGAGACCTAATCGAAACAATAAACAAATAAAAACCGATCAGTAACACATGTGTTAATTACCAACTTATACACTGCTTACACTAAATATCATCAATATATAATCAGTGTCACATGTAGTGAAATCACCAAGACATACAAAAAAAATCATAATTACTAAAACAAAGAATGTAATCATCGAATGCATAAAATATAATGTTACATCATACACAATGGCTGACTCTTATTTTTTTTTCCTACTGGGGTTGGTTTTCTCGCTACTCAGGGATGCCTCTTAATTCAACGTCCAAACATTTTGTTTATGTCATCTCAGGTCACATAAAATAATGATATCACCACGTTCAATAACCATTTAAAAACAATAGCTGAAATACTTAAGCAAGTTTTATAAACCATTTATCATGTCGTTACACCCGATAAAGCTAAGTGTTACAATGCGATTTTGAGATTATCATGACCACGAATTCATTATTTTTGCTTGACTTTGTTTTTAAAATACAACATGTTTGGATTGTTTTTTTCTTTTTCTTTTTTTTCCAAGTAAGTTTAAAAACTAGAAGGTAAGCGCTCCAAAATCCGAGGGGGCTATATATATTAGGTCCGTCCAGGAACATATGGTGCAATAATCAATGCGCACAATATATTACTAAAAATTAATTTATTTATGTGACAGACATCACGTCGTTCTAAACAACTAACTTGTATTTGTATATAATGCTTCGCTTAATTACAAAGAGAATGTATTCGCCGTATCTCATAAGTGAATATAAAATAAAAAGCGTTTTGAATAATTTGGTAGCCCCTATTATAGTATGTGCTGTTGATTTAGAATAAATAATTTGTCCATTTACCCACTTGTTTGCCGACTGCTGCCCTATTAATACCCTCCTTTGCTCACTCGCCCCAACTTTCTCTCTGCTTCCTCATCTCCCCCCAATTCTTACACCATATCTCAATTCTGTTAGATATTTTCTTGAATCAATCAGATATATTATTACTCGAAGGTCATGAAGTAACTTAATTTAATTAATAGAGATTTAATTCATTACCTAATAATGGAAGATCGGAAGCACATAAGAGCCGACAACTTATCCGACGTGGTGTTCGAGTGCATGATCCCGTACATACACGACTCACGTGATCGGCAATCCGTGTCGTTAGTGTGCAAGAGCTGGTACGAATTGGATTCGATAACTCGGAAGCAAGTGACCATAGCGTTGTGTTATTCATCGACACCGGAGCAGCTGCATCGAAGGTTTCCGTATCTGGAGTCGTTGAAGTTGAAAGGAAAGCCACGCGCCGCGATGTATAACTTGATCCCTGAAGATTGGGGAGGATTTGTGAAGCCGTGGGTGGAGGAGATTGCGAGATCGTTTAGGTGTCTAAAGGCGGTCCACTTTAGACGGATGATCGTCACCGATGAGGATCTGCGGCTGCTCGCGCAAAGCCGTGGCCATAATCTTCAGGTTATTAAGCTTGACAAGTGCTCGGGGTTTTCAACTGATGGACTCTTGCATATTTGCTGTTTATGCAGGTATTATTTATTTCCAATTTGCCTTTCTTTTATTAGTCTTCAATTGCTTCACCTTGATTTTGACTGGCCGAGGGTCAACGGTCTGAAAGAAATGATTTTGTGTGTAAAAATTACCAAATTTTACTAAGTTTTGTATTCAAATAGTTTTTGAGCAATTTAATGTGGGATTTAGAAAATTACTAAAAATAGGTATGGGTGTGAATGAATACCTGATCTTGAACAGGTTATATAGTTACTCTAAATTAGTAAGTAGACTTTTGGATTTTTAAATTGTGGGTGGTATGTTATTGTTTATTGATGATGCAAATTATTTTTCTTTTATTGTTTATGTGAATGTAAATTTTGATTAAAAGTTTTGTAGAGGAAAGAAAATGACTTTTAGTTCTTTAAGAATTACAAAGACAACTATTTTAACATATTCTTATTTAAAATCGTAAAATAAATATATGTCGTTTTTGCGAAATTAATTGAAATTTATAAAATTGGAGTTCAATTTTCATTTCTTAATATTACGGTTTAGAATTTGTTGAAATATAAAACATCATATTGAATTTTATTATATAACCGCATAAATACAAAGTACATGTATCGAGCTACCAAAGAAGTATCTCCGACCACTAACCCTGTTACGTCAGTAACCTTTCTCGTCTCCACCTTGCCACATCTGTGGCCACGCATCGTTGTCATTGTCACTGCCACCAACGTCGTCAACACCATCCCCCACCCACCCTGGCCACCTACTCTGTCACTGTCGCTCACAATTTTGTCGTTGATTCCATCATTGTCCGCCGCCCCCACTGATGGTGGTGTTGTGGCTGGAGACTAGGATGGTTGTGACGACAACTAGCAGACAATTTCAATCAGTAGGTTGGGGGTGGCGATGGCAGAGACGGAGTGATGACATCATTGGAGGGTTGCAATGGTGGCGACTGGTGGGTGGTTGTAGCAACATTATCAAAGTTAGTTGCAGGGTTGGGCGGCAATAGCAACATTGCTAGGTTAGTGTCGGCGGTCGGTTATGGTAGTCAGAGTAATAGATTCCTATTCGTTTATGATTGTCTTATCATCCAAAAATATTATAAATTTGTATGTTAAATGTTATTTTTTTTTTAAGTCTAAACCCTTTTGAAACAATATACCAATTTCTTTTTTAAGAAAAAGAAACTTTTTAATCTTAATTGTATGAAACTACGAAACCTTTTTTTAAATGTTGAATACTTTATTGGCCTTCACATAAAACTTTAAAATAAACTAAAATTTTCTTAATTTGTACAAAAATGCCTAAGTTACGCCACACCAATTAAACTTTCTATGCTTCATTTGTTATTAAATAATAATGCCTAAAATAAATTGCCTTAACCGGTGTTAATTTTTGTACGTTGTAAGTTAGGACGTTTGACTTAAAAGGCGTTGACCGTGCAACTTGCCAGTTGCCACTCTCATTTAGAGCACCTGGTCCATGCCATATGTCATGTACCATGTTAAAAATAAATTATTATGAAAACATCAACAAACTTAAATCGTTTAAATTTCTATCAATGGTTCATATTATTTAAAACTTTTACTTCTCATGTACAAATGTCTATATACCTTATTCTTAGATGTTAACTTATGGCTTTATGTCATTTTAGGAACTTAAAAACCTTGTTTTTCGAAGAAAGCCAAGTAACCGAAAAAGACGGAGAGTGGCTACATGAGCTAGCTTTAAACAACACCGTGCTTGAAACATTAAACTTCTACATGACCGATATCACCAAAGCCCGTTTTGAAGATCTTGAACTCATAGCCAAAAGATGCAAATCCTTGACTTCTGTCAAAATTAGTGAATGTGACAGCTTGGATCTAGTTTCTTTCTTTCGCGATGCTAAATCGTTACAAGAATTTGGCGGGAGTTGGTTTCAAGATACAGCTGAGCATTATGGTAATGTGGTATACCCCCCAAAGTTGTGTGGGCTGGGTCTAAATTACATGGGTACTTATGAGGTACCGCTCGTGTTTCCTGCTGCATCCCGCCTTAAGAAACTCGATCTTTTATATGCCTTGCTTAACACGGAAGATCATTGTTTGTTGCTTCAAAAGTGTCCTAATCTTGAAGTTCTTGAGGTACAATCTTTTTCATGTTTTTCTAAAAGGCGCTGCAATACAAACACCACTCTCAAAAGTAGGACAATTCAAAAAGCTTGTACTCGCTTGAAAAAAGCTCGTTTGTTAATGAACTAAGCCTGAGCCAGGGTTGGCTCCGCTCGTTGTTTGCTTAATTACTAGCTTGTTGGCTCGCTTGATTGGCTTGCTCAAATTAAACTCAAATTTCAATATATAATATAATAGTAGTAGTAGTAGTAATAATAATAAGGAAAACTGGAAATAAATAATCCCATCTTTTGCGTACTGGCCGATAATAATCCCACCTTTAAAAATTACTAGCAATGGTCCCACCTTTTAACTAATTTTGTCTTACTGGTTCTCTGTTAAAAAATACTTAACGTCGTTATGTTTTTCCCCCTAGTTTCAAACCGATGTTTTAGGTCTTTTGATTGGAAGAACGATATGAGTCAACTGATGTAAAACTTATTTCGAAACGGTGATTCAAATGGTTTGATTTTTGTTAATTGGAAATTCAAGCACCTGAATTGAAACATTGTTTCGTCGTTTGGATCACCATTTCGAGATAAGTTTTACATCGGTCGACTCGTATCGTTCTTCCGATCAAAAGCCCTAAAACATCGGTTTGAAACTAGGGAAAAACATAACGACGTTAAGTATATTTTCACGGAGGACCAGTGAGACAAAAATAGTTAAAAGGTGGGACCATTGTTAGTGAATTTTAAAGGTGAGATTGTTATCGGCCAATACACAAAAGATGAGATTATTTATTTCCAATTTTCCTAATAATAATAACATTAACAATAACTTATAAAAATATTAAAAAATATATAATACATATAATATATTCAAGCTCTCGATCCTTAAAAAAATAAAATAATTCATATACTACAACAATCATACCCAGCAGGGACCCCACTAATGGCACCGCTTTTAGCAAGGTGGGGGGGGGTGAAATGTAGGCAAACTTTACCTCTATCTCAGAAGATGGTGACGCTGCTTTCAGAGAAACCCTCAACTCTAAAAACAATGTTTTAAACCTCTAGTTTATAAATTTCGTACTATTTGTTTGTTAATTTTTTTTGCCTTATATTGTATATCAAGTATGTAAAAGCATTTAAAAAAATTAACAACGATTTTTAACGAGCTGAGCTTGACTTTTTAGCTCGATAAAATAAACAATTTAAGCGAGCCGGCTCGTTTAAGTTCAAGCTCTAGCCGAGCCCAACTCGACTCTGCTCATTTACAACCCTACTCAAAAGTATACACCAATGTGCTTGACTGACATAGCATATGAGCCATATGATAGGTTGAAAAATGCTCATACGGGTATATGATGTTGTCAATGGTCATATCAGTGATTTTCTTGTCAGCCAAGCATATCATACGAACCATATGGCCAATTTTCACTTGCCATATGTCTCGTATGACACATCAGGGGTGTTTGCATGGTGTCTATTAAAATATTGAGTTTATACCATGTTGAAAATCTAGTATTTTGATCCTTGTACTACGTGACAGGCAAGAAACGTGATTGGAGACCGAGGCATGGAAGTTCTCGCCAATTCGTGCAAGAAATTAAAACATTTAAGGATTGAAAGAGGGGCAGATGAATTAGAAATGGAATTTGAGGAAGGTGTTGTATCTCAACGAGGTTTAACCGCGATAGCACAAGGTTGTTTAGAGCTAGAATACATCGCGGTATACGTATCTGATGTCACAAATGCGGCTTTGGAATGCATGGGATTCCACTTAAAAAACCTCCAAGATTTTCGTATGGTGTTACTAGACCGAGAAGAGGTAATTACCGATTTACCCTTGGACAACGGGGTCCGAACACTACTAAAATGCTGTGATAAACTTAGAAGATTTGCCCTTTATCTTAGACCAGGAGGGTTGACTGATGTGGGTTTGACTTATATTGGTCAATATAGTCAAAACATAAGATGGATGCTGCTAGGGTATGTTGGTGAATCAGATAAGGGTCTTTTGGGGTTTTCGAAAGGGTGTCCTAGTTTACAAAAGCTTGAAGTAAGAGGCTGTTGTTTTAGTGAACATGCACTTGCTACTGCTGCTTTGCAGTTAAGGTCACTTAGGTACCTTTGGGTTCAAGGGTATAGAGGGTCTTCAACAGGCTTTGACTTTTTGACCATGGCCAGACCATTTTGGAAAATTGAAATAATTCCCTCAAGAAAGGTTAGTGTTGGTGAAGATAAAGAGGTGGAGCATCCCGCGCATGTTCTTGCTTATTATTCTCTTACCGAATCAAGAACGGATTTCCCTGAGTCTGTTATACCGCTTAGATATCAACTTAAGATTCTATGAGTATTCTAGTTGTTTAACGTTTCGACATGTTCCATCTGTATTATATGGTGTGCGATATTATTATAAGGCGTGACCGGGTTTGTTGATATGAGAAGAAGTGTTGAAAAGGACTCGTGAATGAAGAGTGGAATAAGATATTGTAAAGGGTCTGTTTTCGGTTGTTAATTGTGTCTTATGTTGTAGATGATGTATATAATAATAATATAATAAACGTGTGTTTATTCATTGGAAAAAAACTGCAAATTTAGATTTGGGTGTTATCGTACTCTGTTAATGCTTTCTGCAAGGTAGTTGAAATTCTTTAATATGATTTTAAATGGACAGACGTCTAAATAATAACTAGACGGGTGCCCGCGCGATGCAGCGGGAAACACGGACCTTGATAATCACGTAACGAATTTACGTGTGTTCATTGTTCGATTTGAAACCGTTCAAACCGGTCATTGATTTGATTTCACGATTGATTTTTTTCTTTTATTGGCCAAATGATTTCAATTTTCAACGGGTTGGTTTCGATTTTCGACGACAAAAAAACATTATTAACGGTTTCGGTTTGGCTCACGGTTTAATTTAAAAACCATCAAAACCATACCGCAAACACCTCTACGTAAATTTTTTTTAACTGAAAAAACTATAGCAATATCATACTCAAATTAAAGACAATAAAACGCTCGTTTTTATGGTGCAATGTTTTTAAAAAAAATATTAACGTACGAAAAAGTTATAACCTTTTAAAAATCGTGAGGAAGTTGGGTTAAAAGTAAAATTAGAAAAAGTAGATATGTAAAAGACAGAGGTTACACTTATAACTATTCTTTAAATTTACAAAAAATGATTAAAGTGGAGGGACTAATACTGTAACTATGTTGGAGAAATATGAAAGAAACGTGATAACTAAGTGTTACAATGACCACTTTGCCCCCATTTAAATTTGTACCATGTGCTTAAAATATTGTAAAACTCTTAAATCTCACCGTCTTAATTTGCCCATGAGTCCCGTATTATATATAGTATAGGTAAGCCATGCTAACCATAGCAAAAATAATTGCATTATACGCTTATGTAAGAGTTATGAAGAGTAAAATTGACATGAAAGCGCTTGTAGCTCAGTGGATAGAGCGTCTGTTTCCTAAGCAGAAAGTCGTAGGTTCGACCCCTACCTGGCGCGTATCTTTATTTAATTTTTTGCAAACTAATTCTTATAAGCTCATTAAATTACACCATAATGACTTCGTCAAATCAATACAAATCTCGCAAGCGAAATAAATGCTGACAAATTACTACATGCTCACAGAATCAATAATTACACACCCAAATTACCGATTCAATCTTTATTTCTATTTGAAATGCGAAGTAGGTTTACTTTACGGTTGGTTCTTCTTCGTTACAATTCAATGAATGTTGTGTTTTGTAGGCAATTGCTCCATTGTCACAAAATCCTGTGTCCTAGCATGTTGGAAGATCCTTCGGTGGTGGTATAATAGACTCGTTTGGCCCCTTACCATTCTCCACCAAAAACACCATCTTAAGCCCCCATGTCGTATGTACTTCCAAATGACAGTGCAAAAACCACACACCTGTTTAATGAGCAACAAAGATTCATTTAGAAACCTTATTAACTCTATAAATGTTTAGGTCCCTCTAGTGGAAGTATCACATAGAATATATTATTATTAAGTATATGTTAAATGGGTAACTATTAGGTATGTTCTGGTCCACTTGACCCTAAAACCTTTTCAATAAGATCTTTTGGTTATGGTATTTACCTGGATTATCAGCTCGGAATCTAATAGCAGTCCATCCAGCTGTAGGTATGTTAAGAGTGTTCCTCTCAACCAGATTAAACTTCTTCGGGTCATTCACCGGATCAAAATTCCCCAAACCTTTTCCCACAACAAAAAAATTAAACCCGTGAACATGTATCGGATGACTCTCCGGTGCTATGACCGAATTTCCTTGCATCACGACTTGAACGGTAGAATTAAACGCCAACGGGTAAACTTTAGTCCCGGTAGTAATTTGCAAGTTCGTTAGCAGATTAGTACCAGTGTAGTTATAAGGTGTCACCGGATTTCCAGGGAAATCAGTGGTGTAAACACCACCTAAATTATAATAATGTGCTTGAAGCAGAGCTGTGTCGGGCATCACAAATGTAACATTATTAATGCCCGCCACAACTCTGCTTCCGTTAACACATGTAGAACAATTGTTCACCCCAACACCAGCGACAACAACGAGTGGTCGATTTTCAACGGGACAAGGGCGGGGTACTTTGCAGAATTCAAGCTTCTTAGAGACTCAATGAGAGAATTTGTTGCCGGTGTAGCATTTGCCGCTGGGAGGGTGGTGAGAGTCGTCGGTGTGAAGGTTTCGGTTGTTTTTGTTTGGTATCGTACGGTGGCCGTTGCTGTTTGGTTATCAATCGCCACAATGGTGTCCATGAAAGGTGAGATTGCCATTAAATACTTTCCGGGTGTTTGATCCGCAGTAAAAAGGGCATTTGTCGTTTGGCCCGGAGCAATGTATATCGTGTCGGTTTTGAATGGCTTAACGTAACTTGCGTCGACTTCAACAACCGTGAATTGATGTTTCGCTATCTTGAAAAACAATTCTTCGTTCAGAGCAGCGTTGATTATACGCAGCAAGTATGTTTTTCCAGGTTCAACATGTAAAGTGTATCCTAGAAAACTTTTATATTAGCAGCCTATTTTTAATAACATTATTATATATCCGTTCTTAATATGTGACAAATTTTTTAATAATGGTACCTGTTGAAGTACTGCAATTAGGTACCGGACCCGGATAGCCGTTGATGGTGTGTGCATCGGATACATTAGGTGGGAGACCAGTCTGCATCCACTGGTTCATCACCGCGTCGGCATCAGATTTCCACCATTCACCTAAAAATATGTTTTAAATAAATATTTTAATCGTTTTCGAAATGGCTACAAATGTTGAAACAGGCTCATATTATACCAAGAACGATGATTTTTTCGTGATCGGGTTTAGGGAACGGGTATGGAACGCCTTTTTTGGGCAAAATGACTATGGCTCCATGCACAGTTGCTCTTAGCCAGGTGATATGCGCATGCCAAAGAAGTGTGCCCCTTTGTCCGGTGATATTGAAACTGTAGGTATAGTTTTCACCGGATTGTATCGGGCACTGCGTTATGTATGCCGGCCCGTCATACCACCCGGTTCGAAGTTGTGGGATTCCGTGCCTGAAAAATGCAACAAATAGACATATAGACATTGTAGAAGTAACAAACCATGAGATCATGCACAAGTTTCTAACTAGAGTAGAGTTTTGACCTTTTAAATTTAGTTTCTCTTGAAACAGAAAAAAGCTCAAGGTATTAAAAATCCACAAAAATGCTGTTTTTTAAAAGTAAAAGTATATTGGATTCAATAATTTCAATTTCAGTTTGGTTCATTGACCGACGCTAAGCCAACTTAATAAATGTACCACGACAGTCCCCTATCGGCCTATCAAATTGTAATCAAAATTTTCTAAGTGTTCTTTTATAGTTATTTGTAGTTATTTCTTTAAAATCATATAACTTTTAATTATTAGATGTTTCAACCTTACATATATATTTAAAAAAAAATATAAAGCGAGATAATAACAAAAAAATTTAAGTTCAGTCACAAGCATATTCATAGTGTTTCTGCTTTCTAATCCCTAGGATTTAAATTAGTAATATGTCAGATTTATGCATGTCTCATTGAGTTATATATGTATTTAATTTTAAAATGCTTCAAAAAAACAAATAGAGATTGATGATGAAAGCACTTTGCTCATCTGGTATCATGTACAATGAACGATTTAAGACATTCTGAAGTAATCAAAACCCTGGTTATCTAAAAGTTGTATGCAACTATTGCTAGGAAACTAATCAATTGTGAACAAAATTTGCGACCAAAAAGACAGTTGCAAATAACTATTGTTCAAGTAGTGACAATATATAGTTTGAACTAGGAATCATACCAATGGATGGTTATGTTGTATGGCACGTTGTTCACTAGTCGAACATTGACTTGATCGTCTTCCCTAGCGTATAAAGCCGGCCCCGGAAACTTACCATCTATAGTAACCATCGCTTTACTTTCACATAACCTAGTGAAGTTCTTCATCACAACCTACAAAACCAAATCTTAATTAAAATCAATCCACCTCAATGCACCAAGTCTCCATAAACCACTGACACGAAACACGCTTACCGTGAACTTGTAATTCCGAAGCTTCGATTCAACCATCACCGGAAGCAAGATCATGGCTAGAACCATAACAGCTGATCTTACCCAACTCCCCATTTAGCTCGGTTTGGACTCTTGTTCTAATTTGTTTGTCGAGTTATGCAAGGTTATATAAAGCATAGCGATGATGTTAATGGATTATGTCATTTTACTTGGTTAGGTGTAGACATAGTATTATACGACAAGGATTTGAGTACTTTTGATCAAGATAATTTCTTAAATTCTAAGGTAACTAGCTAGACATTGTCTAAATGTTTCAAATTGTTCTTGTATTTTCATTTGACCAAAGCCATTAATATTGTGTTAAACACTTAAACCACCAGTGAAACATACTTCCCACCTTAATTGGATCAACATTCTTAGTCCATGCAAAAAGAGGTAATAATTTAGATGGGAAATGGCTTTCATCTAAAGAAATCAAGATATTATTAGCGATTTGCGGTGGTGTTGGGATGTTATTAGTTGAAGTATTAGTTTTGAGGTACGAAGCGGTTTTCATGAACAGCAAAGTGTTCACGTTCGATGGATGTTGCTCATCTTGTTCAATTGGCACCATAGATTTTGGAGCTTCTAGATCATAATACTTGCTTTAAAATGTGAAACTCGTGTGGATAGAGGCATTAACGAAAGCCACGTACGCTTGATCAAATGATAAGAAATCTGTTGGATTAATGAAAGGTACGGTTGTCCGATTCTTTGTGTATACATGTATCTGAATGTATACGGCGCCTCTGATATATAAGAGTATTGCTTGTGTAATGTATGTATGTGTGCATGCATGTATTTTGATGCATCTATCTAATTAAATATATATTAGACCATAAGTAGTAAGATTTAGTTGTGTTTATACTATTAAATAAATGGGTATCGCCTACGTACAAACACCCCGGTTGGAAACCATCAGTGAAAGTCAGTACCGATGAGAATATGTCAGTGAAGGTATTAGGTGTGGGTAGGGGTGAGCAGGAAACCGAATTAACCGAACCGAAACCTAATTAACCGAAAAAACCGAACTGAAGCATTAACCGACGATTAATTTTTTGTTTTTTTTTGAAAAACCGAATTTTCGGTTCGGTTTTCAATTTTTTAAAAACCGAAAAAACCGAGCCGAATCGATAAGTGTTTTTACTTAAATATTAATACAATTATATGTGTTTTTTAGATATTATGGCCGGAAACAAAACACCACCATTGATGGTGATGAAGATTATGAAGATGACGAAGATTGGGAGTAAACTTTGAAGATGAATAAGATGAAGAATGAAAGACTGGAACTAAACTTTTAGTATTTTTTGATTAAGAACTTTGTTGAATTTTAAACTCTAGTACTCTTGCAAGTTTGTATTCATTTGGTTCCACGTAACAAATGTCTATTTTTGTGTTTTGAATCTAATATGTATTTTCATTATTTTGAAAATTTTTTGCAATGTCTACAAACGCACAAAAAAAAACCCGATTATAACCGAACTGAAACCGAAAAACCGAAAACTGATCGGTTTGTGTATTCAAAAAACCGACTTTTCGGTTTCACCTAAAAACCGACTTTTCGGTTTCACCTAAAAACCGAACCGAACCGTGCTCAGCCCTAGGCGTGGGTAATTTTTCCAACGCATTACCGGGGATTTCATCGAGATATTATTGGCAGACGCTTTAAGGATGGATTATTCGCAGGTTCCTGTTCAGCCCCTAGGAGACGTAAAAAATCCGAATATGAATGAAAAACCCGAATTATCCAAATTAAAATTCGGATTCGGATAATTAGATAGTAATTATAGAAAACTTTGCATAGTGTCGGATATCCGAATCCGAAACTCTATATTTAACTACTAGGTTAGAGCCCGTGTTTCACACGGGTTAAAAATCTATTAAAAATAAAAAAATTATTATATGTAATACGTAAATTCAATTGTTTCATATAATACTTTTTATTTATGACTTTTTTTTATTAAGTTTTTGATATGTTATGCAATATAATTTTAAGTTGAAAACCAAATCTTGATGTTTGATTTATTTCAAATAAAACATTCATACCGATATTGTTATATTAAATATTGTGTGTATAAAAATAATATTTATAACAAAATGTTGTCACATATTTAAAAACTAAACTAAATTTACAAAGACGAAGATTTTGTTGTAAAAAGAAAATAAATAAAAATATATTATATTTTAAAATAAAGAGAGAAACGATGAACAATCTTAAATGGCTGTGTTAAAGAGATATGAGAAGACAATGTTATATTGTGAATTATGAAAATATTAGCAACTAAATATAATTTTGGTTTTATACTTGAAGAGAAATCACATTTATATATGTTAAGTCAAAAAATCAAACATAATTACCATTTTAGTAGAGTTGGTATGAATAAGAATGACCGGTTACGTTATTTATGAATCCGAAACACGATGTAGCGATGTGTTTGACTTCTTTTAATAAATAATGTTGTCTTGTGTTTGACTCTTCACTTTTTTTTAGACAAGCTATCATTGTTGGAATGCTGGTTTGAATTAGGTTTAATTCCTTTAACTATACAAAGTAGAATTTAAATTTCTGCTTCAGTATTCGAAGATGTATAAAAAAGTTCAGATATAGATTTAGATACTAAAAAACATCCGAAATATTCAAATATTCGAATTTGAACAACCCACAGGTGTGGCAACTCTTCTCCAATGAACGAATATGATTACTCGTGGTTCACCGCTTACTTAAAAAACGACAACATGCACCTCGATAAATCTACCGAGCAACATACTCCATTATAAAAAAGACGATAATATATATATAGTATGGTTCAGGTGAGAAGTCTTCTTAGTGTGAGAAGTGTGAGAAATAATTTAGAACCCTTGATTAAGATAGGTCAATGGCGTACATTGATTGTGGCATTGTCGTAATTAAAAGGTCATTCATTTACTAACTTTTTAATAGAAAAGGGTAGTGTAGTAATTTGGTTTCGAATAGAAACGATGCTTCGCAATCAATACCCTTACATCACGCTACCATCATTACTCACTACATTTTTCAAAATTAAAGCCACCATCCCAATCTCATAAAACAATGAAGTGATTTGGGCGACATTCAGGCAGCAACACCACCCCCTAGTGATATAAGGGGCGACAAACCCGGGGGTGGGGGTGGGGGGAGGGTTTTGTCTCCTGGGTGTGTTTTATGTTTATTATTATTATATTATACGTGTGTGTAATATATATATATATATATATATATATATATATATATATATATATCACCACTGTACCCCTAAATCAAAACTCCCCTCTTTGCTGACTGGGCGTCACATGCCAAAAATCGCTCACAATTTGTAGCCCTCTACTACACATGGCCTAATAATCTTCTTTTAGTTTGGAACAATTATGCATCAATTTTGTTTATAAAAAGGGTGCGTGCTTAGGGTTTTTAAGAACATAAGCAGAAGACGATTAACGATGGAGGTGTAGGAAGCGACGATTAAGAAGGTTAGAGCATGGCTTTACATCAAATTTTATTTTTTTTGTTCTAATACAATCCGAAATCCCAATTAGATGTCTGCATACTTAATTTTGATATTGTGAACTGAAATGCGTTACTACAATAGGGTCTTGTCGGTGGTTTAATTTTTATGTTTAATATTTGTCTTTAAATATAATTAATATGTTTGTACAAATTAACTAGATGAAGGATTATGTTAGTACAGATTAATATGCTTATTTTTTTAGGTTCACATTGTATGTTTTCAATTTGGTAGGGAAAAAAGAAAAACAAAACGAGCCTCAGAACATGTACATGAAGTGTAGGTTTTGTAATGTTGGATATCATAGAGTGTTTTTTCTATGAGTATTTTGTCTTATAATTTGGTTTTTAAGAGTAGTGTGGGTCGATAACATTAACATGAAGTGATGATTAGTGTAGGTTTTAAATACCAATCTATGATATTGAAATCGTAACCTGATGATTCATAAAAAAAATAATTTGTTTTTAAGGTTCATAGCATAGATTAAAAAGAGTGAAAATATTTGTAGAGGTGAAGGATGGTTTTATAAAAACGTAGGAGTATCGATGTGCTTCAATTATTTCAAAGATTGTTTTTTTAAGTAGTATATGATTCAGTATGTAGGTTGTGTATGAATTTATGAATGATGTGCAGGAACATAATGTTTATGTGGAATTTGTGGTTGCTTTAAAATGTGTAACCTTCCTGTATATAAGTTGGTCAACATGTATGTTGATTATATGTAAGTTGCTTAGCATGTATGTGTCAAAGGTGTAGGTTCACAAATATTTGTACAATATGTTGGTTTAATATGCTACATATGTGTAGAATGGTCAATATGAATGTTCTTAATATGTTGTGAATGTGTAGGATGTTCAATATGGATGTTGTCTTAATGTAGGTTGTTCAATATGTTTGTCGTTAGTGTGAAGGTTGTGGAATATGTTGTTATTGTGTAGATTGTGGAATATGTTACTATGCAGGTTGTCTTAATGTAGGTTGTGAAACTTTTTTATTTGAATATGTTGTTGTGTAGGCTGTGTAGGTTAGTTTAATGTAGGTTGTTCTAGATGTATGTTGTTACTATGTAGATTGAAGGAGGCTGGGCATCCAAAGACGGGGTTAATATATTCATTAATGCTGATGAGGTTGTTAAAATGAGCCACAAGAAACAATTACAAAGATGCAGGGATAATATGGACCATGTATAACTGTCTTTATAGGTAATTTGAGCAATCTGTGTAAGTAATCAAATTGGATAATATGCATTAGTGTTCTTCTAATTTGGGAATTATGTGTAAGTAATGCATATGGTAATCTGAATATGTGTAATATGGGTTAATTGAACCAAAAAAAAAAATGTAAGCTTGTGTACGAAATTTGTGTAACATATTGATGTAGGGTTGTGTAGGTAATCTGGTTTGTGCAATATGTGAAAGTACTAATTCTATTTATAATGGGACAAGGTTCTAATTTGGCATTATATGCAAGTAATGTAGGTGTAAGAGATTTGAAGGTCGTTGGACATTCTATGGCATATGTGATTGAAGCTAGAATTGTGATTTTAAGGCCGTTGGACATTCTAGGTTAAAAGATAGAGCAAGAAAGTATAATTACCATTAAGACTTTGGGTTTTTACAATGAGGCACCTAGAGACTTTTATTGCAAAAATAAACTCAGATTGTGATTTGCAGAAGCCTTAACTAATTAGGATCGTCAGCCGTTGGGGTTAAGGAAAAAATGTGTGGCCAAATTCCTGCTTTCAGACATGAAAAAGAAAATATATGCTATTTTAAGGTTCTTGATTCCGAAGAGAAATAAGGAATAGATACGTTTAGACAATACTAACAACTATTTGGTTAAGTTAAAGTTTATATGAAAACTAATATTTTTTTTATTGTTTTTAACCTGTGTATGGGATTCGATCTGCTTGAGTCCTAAGCAATGATGGCATATTTGTTTTTATATGATAACCGTTGAACTCTTAATTTTTGAGAATATTATTGACCTAACGTATTCGTTTAGTCATTTGTGTATGTTTTTTTAATTCCAAATTTGATTGAATAACAAGGAGTGGCTATGTCTATGCGCGAACATGCATTCATGGGTTGGTTTAGTATATCAAAAGGTCCCGTTTGTATCATATGTGTATTATTAGTTGTTCGATGTAGGTTGATTTGGGGATAATTACAAAAATCCATTTTGAAGTGTTAAGTTGTTTGGATAATTAAAGCACTTAAAAGATCGTACGCAGGTAAAAGAAAAAGATAGATTATTAAAAAAATAATATAAAGAATTAAGAAATTGGAAAAGAATAATAAAGTTTGAAACTTACATGAAATTTTTATTAATTAGTTGCCAAAAAAAGAACTTGTAACCATGACTAATCTACTCTTTTAATAAAATAAATAGAAAAATAAAAGGAAAAGTTCTGATCGGTTAAAATAATTTATCACATTAAGAACACCTCTCACATAAATTAAGTCTATATATAAAATAAAAACTCAAGTAGTTAAGAAAACCCTAAAAACTTATCATGTGGCTAATAATTTGCCACACTTACCTTTTTCATATTCTTTTATTTGAAGTAGTAAGGGTAATGTTATAATGTTATATGTTCTCTATACTATTTTTTTTACACATTGACTTGACATCTTTTCAATCAAACTCTAATTAAATATTCAACTAACTTTAAAGACTATTCACTATAAGTTTCTCTCATTTTATCATTTTTGTATAGTTTTTATTATTCAATACATTCAAAAGACACCTCTATTAGCACATTCCTCGTTAAAATAAATATGAGAAATGATAAACTTAACTTTATTAAAGGCAATAATTAAATAAATATTTATTTTGTATATAAAATAAATTAAATATAGTTTCTTCAACTAGAATATTCTTAATAGAAGCCACAATGAGACTCCAAGACCAAACTCTGATATGTTATTATAGATTTTTTTTTATCTTAGGAAAACATTTTTCTTGTCATAAATTGATATATTAACAATATTTTGTTACATAAAACACTTCAATTAGTCATTAAAAAAAGCACTTCAGTTACTTTATAAATTTGGTCAGACTTTTGGTCACTATCTATGTTTGATATTTTTGTAAATTTGATTAGACTGTAGTAAAGAAAATATGTAAATTAACATGTTTTTCAAATTTGAAAATATGTAAATTATATTTTCAAGTGTAAAATATGTAAATTAACATATTTTCTAAATTTAAAAATATGTAAATAATATTTATAGGTGTAAAAATATGTAAATTAACATATGTACATTTTCAAGTGTAAAATAAATACATTAGCACATGTAGGTTCTCAAGTTTAAAATATGTAAATTAACACATTTGTTAAATTTTAAAATATGAAAACTTTTTTTACAAATTTGTTAATATGTAAACTTATTTAAATATTTGTTACATATTTAAATATATAAATTATGTATTTCAAAATATGTAGTAAATAGCATATCTTAGTTTTTTTTTGTAATATTATTTACAAAGTTGTTACATATTTAGAAAAATGTAAGCTTAATATGTAAACTTATTTATAAATTTGTTTCCTCTATAAAAATATGTAAGCATATATCTATATCTATACTATATTATAATACATATAGTAAGGGCAATAATGTCTTTTCACCAAAAACTCTTAAATTTAAGAGTTTTACAACTCTTGAAGCAAAATGTACGGCTGTTTAAAGCACATGAAGCCCTTGAGATGAATGTCTGGAACTCCAGCAATTTCAAAATTCAAACTCACGCGGTCTTCGATTTTCTTCTTTCTCTGGATCTAGAACCCTAGCCTCCTCATTTCATTATCTCAAATATCCTCCCCTATGCGCACAAAGATAAATTGGATGACAAACACCAGAGATGAAGAAGAATCGTTGATATAATCGAAAACACCGATTTGAAAAAACCCTAACTGAATGAATGGGCTTGTTTCTCAAATTGACAGGTTGTAACTTGAGAACCTAATTTTAGAGTTTTCTCTTTCATTAACTCATACGCCTGATGAGAACCTGATTTCTTCAATTGCTGATTTTATTCGAGGCAACACCAGTGTAAGTGGAGACTCTTTCAGAGCTGGCTGGTAAACTCATAATTCGCCCTAATAATATTATATGACCAAATTTTAATTATATACGAATAGTTTTGTCGATATTCAACTATGCATCTTTTGATATTTGTGACAGGTTTGCACACTACTGGATGGACCATAACGCGGGTACCTGCTATGTTCGTTTTTAATGGTATTAACTATCTATGCTGCTTGAAAGTTATATTATTGAAGGAATAAGTTCTTTTCTTTATGCCTACAGCATGAGAAGTTTGCATAACCAATGCTATTTGTAACTTATTTTCAGATTGGGGAAGAGCTAGGATACATATACGGTTATGTTGCTCCTTGTTTTCCTCCCAGGTTAATTTTTTTAGTTTGTTTTTCTCTTTGTACTATTTGAGCGAGTTTTGGCTATTTTCCAATTTGAATTATTTTTGTTGCAGATATGAAATATTCCAGTTAATGGAGAATTTGTACACATAGAGGTTTATTTAGTGGCTAAGATTGTTGAGCAATCGTGCTTATGATACAAATATTGAAATATTAGAGGTATTTTTAGATGTAATTTCCTATCACGATTTCAATCTTAAAGTGACTATTATTATTATCACGGAATCAGGTAGCAGGATCGGTGGTTAAGTGCTGATAGGTCATCAGCTCAGGTTTGTCCAGAAAGTGGTAAAATGGATCCCTAACGGAATCACAACTTGAATGAATGCAAGCAACAAGGATAAACTATTAAATATCATAAAACTTTTATCATAGGGTAATGTCTCATATTGCAAGTCAGGTGTCAACTTCTTGATAGCTTGCAATTTTTATTTTCATTAGATGATATCCAATATAGAGAACCCGAGAATGGAATACCACACAAAATGAAATTGCATTACATTGTTCATAGTGCTATGGCTAATTTTGAAGACCCAAAATGGTAAGGCACTTTTCTTTACTAAATTTTGAAAAATAAATTTTCAGCATTTAGAATGGACATATGGGTATATATCTTTGCATGGTAATTTGATTAAACTACTTTTTGGTTGAATTGACACATGGACTATTTAGTAGGAAATAACCCAACGACGTGTCATGTATGGCATAATTACACCTTTGAATGGGTTAAATTAATCTCTTATATATAAATATGGAAAAGTTTAGCATATTGCAGGTATATATATTAAAGACATGTGTCTAATAATAGTTTCGTGTTTAATATAATTTAAGTTTACATTACAGAGGATATAATGTCAATAAAGTATATTGAAAAACTCAACCGGTCAAACGGTACGTGTTCAGGTCAACCAGCGAATGCACATATTACACCCGTACTGGTATATGTACAAGTATTTATATAAATTGTATATACCCAAATGCGATCCGAACCAAAGAATCATGTAAGACACGTGAACCCGAACACGAGGTGTACTTGGGTCGGTTGGGGTAGTCAGGTATATTAAAATTAACACGCCTAGCTAATGGTAGAAGGGTGCTAACAGATATATAAATTTACCTGTATATTGTATAATTTCATCTCAAATCATTTTTTTACCCCAAATTTGTTGTGATTTTAGGGTTACGCGATTTATCGTTTACAAGTAAGGCTTGGTGGAAGAAAGTGGCCGGTTCTAAAGGGTATTGTTTATAATAACAAAGCTAGCTTCTTGTGGTAGAGGTAATAGTTGAAAGAAAATTCGACGGTCTTAAGGCCTTTAACTTTTTCTAGCATAATGAGATTCTCATACAATACGTTCGATCAATTGATCATAATGTGATCGCATATTTAGATGAATATTGCATGCTTTTAAAGCTAAAATCTAATTCGTTAAAGCTAAGTTAGTGTGTGATTTGTTGAAGCAGATCGAATGCTTGGTGCGGAATTTGAACTACATTCTTCGCAAAACAGGTTATGATATGTTATCAATTTAATTTCATTTTTGTCATAGAGTACACAGTTTGACTTTTGAAGAAACGTGGATCGACTCACTGGTAGACGATCTACTTTCCTCGGGTGTGATTATACTATTTCACCGATGGTTCTCTGGGATCTGGGTTCTTCCACCTACAAAATGAACAGCACCGTAAACTTACCCCTCAGAAAGGGACAGAGGGGTCCTCTTTGGGGTAACCCTCCGGTGTGAGAATAAGAATTTGTAGGAGAAGATAATAATATGAGAGTAAGGAAATTGGAGTGTATTGCTTAATATAGCTGAATACTGTGTAATTGGGTGTGTCTCTCCTTGTGGAGTTGATGTGGTATTTATAGTGCTAGGGTTTCCAATGATTGGGCTCAGACCCAGTTAGGGCCTTGTTGGCCTCCTCCTATTGCTTTGCGCCACGTGTCCTTGGGACACCTGGTGCTTTTTCATTGGTTATAATCACGTGGTAGCACATGGGCTTTGCTGAGTTGTCCACCTTTCATTGGCAGCTGTCAACATCAGCATATTCTTATTCCTTAAAAATATACCTTCTGGAAGGTTGTCTGACGTGCACAATCAAGGTTGCCCTAATTCTGATTTGGATAAGGACGAGGTTGATTATGTGCATGTGTGATACGCGCCTATCTTGAGGATGCGCGAGGTCTTCTCTTTATTCTCACGCGCAGATGTTTCATGCGCAGATGTGATATACACAAGCATGTGATATGCGCCACGCGCAGATGTGATATGCGTGAGCATGTGTGGTGCGTGAGCATATGTGATGCGTGAGCATATGTGATGCCTGAGCATATGTGATATGCGTGAGCATATGTGATATGCGCCATGCGCATAGGTTTTGGCTTTGTGCCTTCATACTATCTTGATTTCAAGCCTCTTGTCTATATCTTGTGGGTTGACCCGCCTCGCTCGGTGTTGAGGCGGGTACATACCTCTTCAATCCCCCCCAGTCTAATGTGTGTCTTGTCTCGCGCAAGCGAGGTAAGATAGATATTAGACTTAATAGTTTGCTCTTTTAGTAGGGTTTTGTCTTTTTCTTCTTATTACTCGTCGTTGCGCGAAATTCTATCCTTTTGGTTGAAACGAATCGTCTATGTACGTGGTTGGTTGTTGCTGACATGCGTCAGTGATGGAGACGTGTCAGACTTTTCGTGTGCTCGAGGTGCTACAGTTGCCTTTCATGTCCCCTCATATAGTGTCAGGAACACGTGTCGCGCTCGCGTTGGTCCGTACCTGCGAGTGGTGGCGCGTGAACTCTGGCAGCAGCTGTATCGTTTGTTTTCGTGTCCCCTCACACAGTGTCAAGGACACGTGTCGCGCTCGCGTTGGCTTACTCCTGCGAGTGGGGGCGTGTGAAGTCCGATCAGTACCAAAGTTTCTCTCTCCTAGGCCTATAAAAGCAAGCCCTTAGAGTTTTAATCCTTCATCTTCCTTGTTGTTTATTCAGAGCTCTTTTCTTTCTTTCATTCTATTCCGATTACCTGTCTTCTGCTTCCAGATCTCTGTTCTTTAGAAGCATCCCTTGTTCGATTTTATAGTTGCATGTCTGATAGCTCAGACAACACAATCTCCCCCATCCATCGCCGTGTGAAATCGTTAGTGATGTCTACGTTGAAGAAGACCGGCAAGGAGAAGAGGGCTGCTGAGGCCTCATCGGAGGAGGTAGGGAGGACCAAGGCAGTGAAGAAGTGGGATGAGATCCCCTGCAAAATGAGGCAGGCCGATTTTGACAGCCTTATCGCCTCTCAGGGTTTTCTCCCTGAGTATGGCTGCATGCTGCCGGCGGCCGGGCAAACGGCGGCGGACCCGCCCACCGGCTATATATCCCTTTATTGCCATTTTTTCACCCACTGCAACCTTCGTCTCCCGATGACAAGGTTCGTGGGTGCGCTGCTTAAGTTTTATGGGATTCATATATCCCAAGTCCATCCGTTTGGACTGGTGCGCATGACTCACTTTGAGTTCATGTGCAAATCTCAGCGCGACTAGCCCACCCCTCGGCGCTTTCAGTTTTTTTATAAGCCCAAGATCCAAGATTCTTGGTTCTCATTTATTCCTCGCAGTCAGAAGGTCAAGTGCTGCACTGTTTCATTCAAGAGCCTTCATGACTGGTCTGAGAGATATTTTTACATTAAGGCTGGTGTGATCCCCATCCGCATGACCATGCGTGCGATCTCTTATGCGCCTGCGGATGTGGGTGTCTTCAAGAACCCAACTGGCGCCTGGGTTAAAAAGTTGACTGCCGAACCATCCCCCGCCAAGAACATTTGCGAGGAGGCGCTGGTGGGAGTTGGTATGAGCAGGAGGTGGGCCGACAGCGCGACTGAGCCCGTTATCCAAGTTGACGGCTTGTGTAAGTTAATCTCATTGCATTACTTCTGCGCGAAAATAATTCGTTTTGCTGATATCATTTGACTTATTTTGTGCAGTCAGCAAGGAGTATGTCCACGCCGCCTATGATGAGCATATGGAGGGTGGCTCCGTCGAGCTGGGCGCTGGGGAGGTTGGCTTCCCCGATCGCTTCGATGACATGTTCATCCCTGTTGATCTGGGATTTCTCTTTGACAGCAATGCGCCTGGTAAGCCTTTGTACTTATGCTTATGCCTTTATAATACCAAATTTTGCTAACATTTCCGTTGCACGTATTGTAGATGCGCTCGAAAACTACGAGCTGGTGCTCACGAAAGAGGAGGAGGAGGAGGAGGCGCCCCAACTAAAGCGTAAGGCTAAAGGGAAAACTGGCGCAGGGGCCAGTAAGAAACAGAAGAAAGATGATGCCCATGTTGTTCAGGATCCTCCTACTCAGGCGAAGGGACTTGAGAAAACCCAGGGGTTTACCACCAAGTTTTCCTTGTCTTCCCTGCCTCAAAAAGTGGGCAGACCTCCTGTCCACACGAGGTATGGTGCCACTACCTCCTCCCTTCGCGCGGTGGAAAAGGGGAGCGGCGTTGCGCCTTCGACAGGTATACTTTGCTTATCCTTTGCTTATTTTTTATGGTTCTATGAGCGCGATTCTGATAGAATTACTAATGAATCTTTGCTCACTCAAATGTTTGTAGAGCCGGCGACCTTGGTGGATCAACCTCAAGCGCCACAAGATGCCGAGGCTGCGCCGGAGGTCGCTTCGAAGTCCCCTGTTTTACCCTCGAAAAAGGGGAGAATGGACTTCATGGCGATGTTTGACTCGCGAACGGAGTTGCGCCAAGGTATGTATTGCGCTTTTATTTTCTGACTTTTTTCTTTTAGATCAAGTCATGAACCATTTCTTTTTGTTGATTTTTTCATAGGAGTCATAGCTGGCGTACAAGCTGCTGGCGGCACTCCTGGCGCTGGTGCCAGCGCCGTTGGTTCTGCTCCTGCTCCTGCAAGCGCTGAATTTCCCCTCATCGGGATTACTAAGGAGCAGGAGGCCGTTTTACGCGCCGATCTGGCGGCGTCGAGACCTCCCTCACCTCCTCCTGCGCACAGCCCTCCTCGCGAGACTGATTTTGGTTCTAGGTCGCAGGAGAAAAGGCCTGTTTCAGAGGAGGATGAGGAGTTTGAAGTTGAAGACTCCGACGGCGGCCGCGCCAGCCCTGCAGCGCCACGAGATTTTCCGGCGCAGTCTTCTCGTGGGGCTGGCGCTGACTTTTCTGCTTCATCCCCGCAGGTATAGGTTCTTTTTTGCTCCGCTGTGCGGACTTCCATATTAGTGTTTTGATGACTTAGATCATTACTTTGTGTTTGCAAGAAGCCGATCACATTTACCGCCCGAGATGGAATATTACTGAGGACAGCTCATTTCAGTCCATGGGTGTGTGTGCGGACTTCTGGGCTCATTCTGTGCCTCCAGCTGAAAGGAGGTTTCAGGAGGGCCGCGCTCGCGATGACTTGCTCAACGATCATTCGTTTGCTGGGTCGGCTTTCTTTGCTGCCTCCCAAGAGCTTCACTATGATTACGTAAAGGTACGTGATGCTCTTGCGGAAGCCAAGCAAGAGGCTAAAGTGTCTGCTTGGCATCTTTCTGATGCTCGAGAGAGAGCTGAGAAGCTCCAAGCAGAGCTCAGTGAGAACAGAGCAAGTGCCAACACCGCCTTCTTGAAGCGCGGTCATGAGCTACAGGCTGCGCGGGAGAAGCTACAGGCGGCCAAGGCGGACGCGGTCAAGTACGCGCGTAGAGTGCGCGACTTGGAGCTGGACGCGGAGGCGCGTGACCAAGCTCTTGTCCAGTCTATAACTGACAAATCATCACTGGAGAGTGAGGTTGCGCGCCTGAAGAAGGAGCTGGCGGCCGCGCAGGCCGAGAAAGATGAAGCCTTGGCGACGGCAGCGTCTAGCCAGGAAGCACTTGACCTTGCGCGAGCGGAAAAGGAAGAAGCCTTGGCGGCAGCAGCGTCCAACAAAGAGGAGCTGAAACAGACTAAGGAAACTGTTGAGTTGTTAAACTCTCAGATTCCTGCTCTTGAGACGTCTGTTGCTTCCCTCGCGCAGGATCGCCAATGGCTAATCTCACAGGGTATGACTCGTTGCGCTTACGCGATGAAATACTCAGACGAGTTTCAGGCCCTTGTGATGGATTGCAACGCTGCCGCGCGCTTGGTGGGTCGAGCTGAAGGGTTTAAGGATGGCTATGAATATGGCATGCTGAAGAAGAACCCATCCGACTACCCTTATCAGAGCGATATTGCCTGCGCGGACATGGCCGAGATGGGGGAGAAGTATTTGAATACTCCCATTCCCATCCTTGCGCAGGTATTTTAACCTTAATGAAATTATCTTGACTTATTTTCCAAGTCTTTTTTGTACTCATATTTTTCCATATGATTTGCAGATATCCGCGCTTGCTGACCAGCCCGACCTCGGCGCGCTAAAGAAATTACTTGACGAGTGCGAAGGGGCTGGTGGCGGCGATGATGGCGCGGGGAATGCTGCTCCTGCTAGCGGCTCTGGCGTGGCCAAAGGATCCGCTCCTGACACTATTGTGATAGAAGACTCCATTCAGGATGAACAACTTGACTATGGTCAGTTTGGAGATGACGAGGAGCGGGCTGCGCCAGATGCTGAGGGCGGTGATGAGGACGATGAAGAGGCTGACGTCGACGTGGAGACTTGAGAAGCCCTTCATGTTTTTTTTTTATTTGTAGTTTGTATCACAACATCTTGTAAACTTGTAAATTTCAATGCTTTGGAATGAAGTTTTGTTTTTCCCTTCTTCGCATCTTGCGCATTCCCCGTTCATTTCTTTATATTGCATGTTTGCTTGTTGAATATAAGATATGCTTGCACGTTGAAATAAGAACAAGGTTGTAAGGAAATTATTATACTTAATCCTTGTCATATTGTAAGTGATTTTGCCATATCTTGATTATGTTGACACGTGCCTTGGCGTTTTCATTATTCCTCTTTTGCGCGACGTTATCGCGCATTTATTATAGGGAATTATGAGTTTTTTAGCCTTTACGTGTCAGTATGTGTTACTCAGATATCCATTACAATTTCATGCGCGACCTCGACCTGAGACCTTAACAACTATGTTTTGGCATTTGCTTTGCCTTAGTTGTGCTTAGGTATTTTTATGGTCAGGCTGCGCAGCATGTAGGATGGATGTTGTGAGTGATTTGAGCTAAGGCTCACATTATTGGGCTAAGGCCCTGAGCTAAGGCTCATATTATTGGGCTAAGGCCCTGACGTTTTAGAGTTAAGACTCGTTAACGCGTTTGAGCTTGAAGCTCGCGCATGTATGTTTTACTTCGTTTTATTTCGTTTTGATGTCAATACAATGTTGTCATATTGCTCAAAATTAATAAAGGGAAGTGTGAAACATGTATGCAAAAGGTAATAGAATCCACATTAAGAGAAGATAGCGCGTATCATTATTCATAATGGCTTAAAAAGCCTTGATTACAAACTTGACATTTTTTACATGAAACATTTTCTAAGCTGTGCCGCGTTCCATGCGCGCGGGATCTTCTTTCCATTCAAATCTTTTAAAGCGTATGCGCCTTTTCCCAATTCTTCCGAGACTTGATAAGGTCCCTCCCAATTGGGGGACATTTTTCCCGGGGGTATCGCGCGGCTAGCTTCATTGTTTCGAAGGACAAAATCATTTTTCTTGAAGTGGCATTCTTTCACGCGCTGATTGTAATACTTTTCTAGTTTTTTCTTGTATTTGGCTTCACTGATGATAGCCGCCTCTCTGCGCCCTTCAAGCAAGTTGAGATCCAACCTCCTTTCGCGCTCGTTATCAATCTTGTTCATCATGAGCACTCTATGGGATGGGCATCCAATTTCTGCTGGAATCATTGCCTCCGTTCCATAGGTTAGGCTGAACGGGGATTCGCCATTGCTGGTTTTGCTTAATGTCCTGTGCGCCCACAGGACATTAGGTAGCTCTTCGACCCAAGAATGTGATTCTCCCTCCAACCTTTTCTTCAGCCCATTTAACAAGCTTTGGTTCGCGCGCTCCACTTGGCCATTCCCCTGAGGGTGGTATACTGAAGTGAAAATTTGGTTGATGCGCAATTCCCTGAGCCAGCTGGATATCTTCTTGTCAGTGAATTGTTTGCCATTGTTGCTCACAATTTCCATGGGCAAGCCAAAACGGCATATCATGTGGCTCCAAATAAACTGCTTCATCGCTTCGGCTGTGATTTTTGCTAGTGGCTTGGCATCAACCCATTTTGTGAAATAGTCTACTGCCACTACCAAAAATTTTACTCGCCCTTGCGCTTGCGGAAGGGGACCCACAATGTCGATTGCCCATTTGTGGAAAGGCCATGCGGAGGTCACTGGAATCAAGTTGTTCTTTGGCCGCATGGTGTTTGGCGCATAGCTCTGACATGCTTTGCATTTTTGGATCTCTTTTAGAGCGTCCAAGTACATGCCTGGCCAATAGTAACCTGCGCTCATTGCCTTGGCAACCACCATGCGCGGGCCAGCATGTATTCCACAGATTCCTTCGTGTATCTCTCTGATCACATAGCTTGCTTCCTCAGCATCTAGGCATTTCATGAGCGGCCCAAGATAAGAGCGTCGATATAATGTGCCATCAAGGAGTTCATAGTTCTGCGACTTGTGTCTTATCTTCCTCGCCTGTGCGCGATCGTCCGGTACCTTTCCCTCCTTCAAGAATTCCATTATTGGAGTTATCCATGATGAAGGGGTTGTATGAGTTACCAGGACAGACTTCGCTCCCACCGACGGGTTGCACATTACTTCTACCCTGACATCTTTGCCAAAGTGGTCGAAGCTGGTTGATGCCATCTTGCTCAGCGCGTCGGCAGATTTGTTTTCACTGCGCGGAATATGAATGATTCTGAAGCAGTCAAATTGCTCGATGAGCTTTTTCGCCTGCTCTAGATATAGAGGCATGGTGTTCTCCTTGGCATCATAAAGGCCATTGACCTGCGCTGCTACCAAGTATGAATCAACATGGGCCTCTAGCTTTTTAACTCCGAATTTGTGCGCGATGCGCAACCCAGCCAGCAGGGCTTCATACTCAGCCTCATTGTTGGTGCTCTTGAAGTCCAACCTGATGGCATAAGTATATTCATGATTCTCTGGATCCACCAGTTTGAGGCCTGCGCCGGACCCTTCGTTGTTTGAAGCTCCGTCAGTGAACAATCTCCAAACATTTTCTTCATCATTGGCTCGCAGAGGGTCTACCTCGCGCTGAGCCTCTTCAACTCTTCCTTCGGGGATTTCTGCGATGAAATCAGCTAAGACTTGTCCCTTTATTGCTGGACGGGGCTTATAGGCGATCGTGTGTTCTCCTAATTCCAGCGCCCATTTTGTCAGCCTTCCCGAGAGCGCGGGGCGCCGCAAGACTTGCTGGATGTTGTAACCAGTCAGTACTTCAATGGGATGACCATTGAAATATCTATGAAGCTTGCGCGACGCGTGTGTTAGTGACAAAACTAACTTTTCCATGATGGAGTAGCGCGTCTCAGGATCCGTCAGCACCCGACTTACATAGTATATTGGCGTTTGGATTCCCTTGCGATCCACCAACAATACTGTGCCGATGGCGCGCTCTCCTGCTGATAGGTACAATGTCAAAGTTTCACCAGGAAGTGGAGCTGTGAGCGCGGGCAGATTTATTAAACATTCTTTTATCTCACTGAAAGCTTGCTCGGCCTCAGGAGTCCACTTGAATTGGCTTTTCTTTAGGCAGTTTCTCAATGTGTTGACAAATGGGGTAGATTTGCTTGCATGGTTCGCTAGGAACCTGTTGATTGATACCAATCTACCATTCAGCTTCTGGACTTCTTTCATGGTGGACGGCGAGGGCATGTCAAGGATGGCCTCCACCTTCTCAGGGTTCACCTTGAAACCATCCTTAGTGACCATTACACCTAGAAATTTTCCCTCTTGTACGCCGAAAGTGCATTTGCTCGGATTGAGCTTCATGTTAACTTCCTTTAGGCGCCCAAAGGTTTCTTCGATGTCTTTGAGCATTTGTTTTTCCTCCCTGCTTTTGATCACCAAATCATCCACATAGACTTCTAGGTTTCTTCCAATTTGCTCGCTGAAAACGGCATCCATAAGTCTTTGGTAGGTGGCTCCCGCATTCTTCAAACCAAAGGGCATTTTTGTGTAACAGAAAACACCCTTGTCGGTTCTGAAGGCGGTCTTGTCCTCATCTTGTGGTGACATTTGAATCTGGTGATTGCCCTTATAGGCATCCAGGAAACATTTTAGCTTGAATGGCGCCACGGAGTCCACCTTTGCGTCGATGTTTGGGAGGGGGGTAACAATCTTTTGGGCATGCTTTGTTGAGGTCCTTGAAGTCAATGCACATCCTCCATGACCCGTTACTCTTCTTTACCATCACAGGATTGGCTACCCATGTCTGGTATCGTATCGGGCGGATGATGTTTGCGCGCAATAGATCCTCAACCTGTTCATTCATGGCCCTCGCCTTCTCATCCCCCATGACTCTCTTCTTTTGAGCAATTGGCTCTACAGACTTGAAGGTGTTGAGAGAATGTTGCGCCAGGTCTCGCGATACCCCAGTAATATCAGAGTGTTGCCACGCGAAGACCGACATATATGCTGTGAGCAATCTTTTCATTCTCAACCTCGTGTCGTCTGATATCGTAGCGCCAATTGTAATTGTTTGCTCCGGGAATTTTGGGTTGAGAATCCATTCCTCTGGCGCGTTGTCTGCCATTGGAAGTTTCATTCTCCCTTCCCGCGGAGTACTTGTCACTGCGCACAAATGATCTCGGTATACAAAAGTTACACCTGTTGGTGTTGGGAACCCCAACGCGCCGTGCGCTGGCGACGGTATTGCGTTAAATTGGGCAATCGTTCCTCTACCAAAGATCATATTGTGGCAAGAAGTGGTGGGTAAGACCAAGAAGTTGACAACTTCAGCTCGCTTGTGTTTCTCATCCCCCATAGTTAGTTCAAATTGTATTTGACCTAGGGGATGAATGATTTCATTTGAAACACCAGAGATTGGTGCATTCACAATTTCAAGCCTTGCTTGGTCTGCCGGATCCAGTTTTCTGAAACATTGCTCATACATGATGTCTGATTCGCTGCCAGTGTCTACCAGGACTTTTGACACTTCATATTGAGCAATATGTGTAGTGATGACAAGAGGACTGCTGATAGAAGGGCCTCCCCTGATTCTTGGGAAGATTACTTGTTGCTCGCGCCAATCTCCTTGGATTTGCGCGCTTCTCTTTCTTGATGTTTGCCCTTGCCTTCCTCCCTCTGCTACACAGATTCTTTTGAACTTTTTGCTGGCAGAGGCTTCTTCTGGTTGTTCACTTTCTGGTCTTGGATTTTTCACCAGGTGAGCCAGCTTGCCTGATTTCACATCTTTTTCAATTGCATCCTTCAAGTGATGGCATGCATCAGTGTTGTGTCCTGTGGACTTGTGAAACTCACAGTACTTGCCACTGTTTGATGGTCCCTTGTAGTGTAGTGGCTTGGGGCTTTTGAACTGGACATTCTCAGTGCTTAACACTTGTGAAGGTGTTTTAGTGAGGGGAGTCCATATTCTTGGTAGAGGTCTGTTAGGATCTCTGTCGCCTTCCCTCTTGTCACCCTCCCCGCGATTACGAATGTCTTTTTGGGGCTGGGGTGAGCTTGGTTGCGCCTGCTTTTCTGCGGAAGAAAAACTGGTTGGTTGCAACCTGGACCATACAGTGTTCTGTTTGCCCCTTCTTTCGCTGCTGCGCGGTGCCTCTGCTTGATGCCCTCTTTCTCTCGCTCTATCTTGGGCAATTTGTTTTTCATTTCTCGCGAAGACTAGCGATGCTTCCATTAGCTTGGCCCAAGTGGTTGGCATGCCATCTCTGCTTACGAGAGCTCGGCGGAGTTGATCACTGCGCGCGCCTTGTATAAACGCCACGCGCAATAGTTGCTCAGTGATACCTCCGATTGCCAGAGACTCATGATTGAAACGAGTTATGTAGTCTTCAATCGTTTCATCATTCCTGCGCACGCAGTGCATGATGTCATCAGGGTCGCGCGTGTGTCTGCGCTGTTGTACGAAGTGAGCTTGGAACTTTTCCAATAGTTCCTCGAACCCATCGATTTGCCCAGTAGACAAGCTTTCAAACCAGACACGCGCCGCGCCCGTGAGGCAGCGAGCAAACATGTGACACCATGTTGGCATCGTCCAGCTTTCTAGGTTTCCAGTGTTGTAAAAACCTTGTAAGAAATCGTCTGGATCTGTTGTGCCGTCATATTTGCCCAAACCACTTGGCATCTTGGTTTTGTGCTGAATGAGGGCCTTCGCGATGCGCTCAGTGAATTTTGAATGTTTCACCAAGATGGCTGGCCTGTACGGTGTGGTTACATCCACTTGCCCTCTCACTGGTGGGCTGTATGGTGTGTGCAGATCCAGATCGGCTCTGGCTCCAGGCGCCATGTTCATGTGCGCGCGGAGCTGTGAGCCTCCTGCATGAGTATCTCGCGTCTTCCTGACGCTGTGCACTTCTTCATCACTAAACTCAGCGTGTTCAGTGTGAACAGAGTGACCCTCTTCCGGCGCGCGCGCCCTTTTTGTTCCTTGAATGGCTTGCTTGTCAAACGCTAGCCTTTGTGTTAAGTCGGCTAACTTTTTCTGTTTGACCATCTCATTGTACTTGTCCATTAGACGTCGTTGCTCGTTTATGAGCCATTCTTTAGGGTCATTGGTTTTATCTTCTGGACCCATTGGTCCTTTTTGTTTCGCGCCGGCAAGATTTTGTAACGTGAGATCGTCTGGAGGAGTTTCAGTCTGGCCATGAGGAGTTGTGATGAAGGGATGGTTACTGGTGGTGCGCGTAGAATCACGCGGCACCCTCAGAAACTGCTGTCCCTCATTAACATCCTCACGTTCAATATCCTCCAGAACTTGATTGCTGTTACGAACACCAGAAACCATGGTGAAATTTTTTTTTTTATAGATCTGATGAGATTTTGTTGCCGTTGTAACAGGTGATGGCGCCAATGAAGAAACGTGGATCGACTCACTGGTAGACGATCTACTTTCCTCGGGTGTGATTATACTATTTCACCGATGGTTCTCTGGGATCTGGGTTCTTCCACCTACAAAATGAACAGCACCGTAAACTTACCCCTCAGAAAGGGACAGAGGGGTCCTCTTTGGGGTAACCCTCCGGTGTGAGAATAAGAATTTGTAGGAGAAGATAATAATATGAGAGTAAGGAAATTGGAGTGTATTGCTTAATATAGCTGAATACTGTGTAATTGGGTGTGTCTCTCCTTGTGGAGTTGATGTGGTATTTATAGTGCTAGGGTTTCCAATGATTGGGCTCAGACCCAGTTAGGGCCTTGTTGGCCTCCTCCAATTGCTTTGCGCCACGTGTCCTTGGGACACCTGGTGCTTTTTCATTGGTTATAATCACGTGGTAGCACATGGGCTTTGCTGAGTTGTCCACCTTTCATTGGCAGCTGTCAACATCAGCATATTCTTATTCCTTAAAAAGATACCTTCTGGAAGGTTGTCTGACGTGCACAATCAAGGTTGCCCTAATTCTGATTTGGATAAGGACGAGGTTGATTATGTGCATGTGTGATACGCGCCTATCTTGAGGATGCGCGAGGTCTTCTCTTTATTCTCACGCGCAGATGTTTCATGCGCAGATGTGATATACACAAGCATGTGATATGCGCCACGCGCAGATGTGATATGCGTGAGCATGTGTGATGCCTGAGCATATGTGATGCCTGAGCATATGTGATATGCGTGAGCATATGTGATATGCGCCATGCGCATAGGTTTTGGCTTTGTGCCTTCATACTATCTTGATTTCAAACCTCTTGTCTATATCTTGTGGGTTGACCCGCCTCGCTCGGTGTTGAGGCGGGTACATACCTCTTCAACTTTAAAAGTCAAGTCTTAAATCTTTGGTTTATCAACGCATGGTCAATTTCAACTAATTTTTACACATTACGGAATCAATAATCCTACTTGATCTTTGATGCAAAAGGTAGTGAAAACAAATGCTTTCATATAATGAGTTATGCCGTGAAGGATTTGCAGATCCGATAAATTGTGTTGGATAAAAGTTTAGATGCTTTGTATGAGAAAAGGCAATCATCTGTTTCAAATTATTTTTTTGAGACCGATTATTGTTTCAAATTAGACTTAAATTTGTTGTTATTTTTGTGTTTTTAAAGAGGGCTGATTCACAATGGAGGAGTAGTTGGTGGATATTATCATGGCGTTTAATAGCAACTTATGTCACACCCCGACTTAGGGCCTTGGCGTGACACCCGTAGTTGGTACCTGTTTTGAAAATATATCAGAGTGCGGGTTATTAGCGGAAGTCTTTGATTGTAATAAAATATTAATTTATTTTGAAAATCTCTTGGATAATAAATATCCAAGTATTTTTGGTTTTACAAACCTTTGTTTATTATTGTTCATGATATTTTATTTATTTAAAACTGAGCCATCTCCATCTGTGAGCATCTAAATCCATAAATGACTTTTATGCCTTGCTATCTTTACTATGCTTGCTTTTCTGTAATGAGGGGAAAAATACGTCAGCGATATGCTGGTGAATCGTTGACTCTGAAAATATTTGACTGACAAGATGGTTTTGGATCAAACTCAGCAGAAACGTCTTTTATTTCTGGGAACTTGTGCCACTGCCATACACACACAATTATGGTTCTCCAAGAGCTAATGCCCTTTGAAGAACTTTCGTTATGTCTGTTAGCCTGCGGACACGTAGCCTTGATTGAAAGGTTAACAGATATGTTTGGATCCAGACACATGTGTACTCGGTCTGAGTTGCTTTTATTATCTACCTTGTGACTTAGGGATCACGCAATCCCTTAAAATTTAGAGATCACGTAATCTCATATTTGACTGATTGTTTAAGATAAACAACATGTTTACCTTAATGACTGACTCAAAAGGGTTAACGTATTCATCTGTGATTGTGATTGTCTTTTCTGAATGATATGGTGATCTTGTTTGAAAACCCTTGTGAATGAATGATTGATCTATATAATAGAATAAATTTATATAAATATCCAGATCGTCTCTTGATACAGCTGCAGACCTTTAGTCTGGTTTTGATAGCTTTAAACCTTGACTGATCAGTTGTTTGAATAAAATATTTAGACCTATAATCTTTTCATTTGTTTACAAATCATGTGTTGAGTTTCTTCTTCATGAAGAAACATCTATTGATAGGTTTCTTTAAGAAGAAACATTGAATGACTATAACTCTGGTATGTAACATTTTACGTTTCTTAGTTGTGAAGAAAACTATATTTCTTGCATGTAATGTTTCTTAATTGTGAAGAAACTATTTCTGACTATATCTTATTGTATGTAAAAGCTTATATTTCTTAATCATAAAGAATCATTACTTTATCTATAACTTTTGCATGTATAAAACTTTTGTAAACATAATTATGATCAAGGTTTAGGCTATACCCCAAACTATGATCTAAGCCATACAATAATATAATAATAAAATAATATTTGCAGAACCCTACCTTATACTGGTACTTGGAATGCTGATTACTATAGTAGAATGATGGATCGATTGACAAAACCTTGCTTTTAACTCGCTTAACTAATCTACGACTCGTTACAACTTCAATACTTGCACGAACTTCAAGAAAATGGCACCTCGGAGCTTCTCGGCAACCTAACACGCTTCTCTATGCTTAAGTGTGTGAAAATGGAGGTGAAAATGGGATGAATGGAATTGAATCCGTGGCTACTCTATGACGGTTCGCGCCGCGCGAAGTTGCACGGGCGGCGCTGCAATTTTGCATGTTAATCCCGGAGTGACACGTGTCGACACGTAATCGGATAAGTTGAAATGTGTGCCAGCAACTTCGCTTAGCGTGAAGTTGCAACCACCAGCATCTTCGCGTCGCACGAAGATGCACTTTTTCCATATTTTCATTTTAAGTCCCTGAACTTTTAAAATTGACATTTATGGCACAAATTTAATTCGAAAATTTCGCGGTGTTACAGCTTACCACTTGAATTTGTTGAAAGAAAGTAAGAATTATTTGTATTATTATTATTTAGATGTTTTCTTACTCCTTGTTATTATTTTACTTGAGGACACTTGCTAAAAAATCTTTAAAGTTCGTACCATCAACTCTATAGAGGTAGCAAGACAAGCTGGTTGAAATATGTGATATCAATAACATTTTTATTGGTGACCCATGCAAAACACCTGACCAATTGCGCTAGGTTGTGAGCAACAGTTCGACCATGGTGACTGCTCGGTGGCTACGGACCATGGTCAAGAAAAAAAAGCCAAACTACGTGTGTTAAAATTCTGCAAAAGGTTTAACGTGAGATTATAAACAGACCATATTGGGGCCGCTTGTTTTTGGGTTACAGGTCTGCAGTAGGTTGTATTATATTTGTTACTATAAGGACAATTTTGGGAATATAAATGAAGGTTCTTTGTTACTATAATTAATAATTCAGCTTGTGCTTCTTTAACCAGGTCAAAAGGGTGGAGATTTGTTCCAGACAGATTTTATATAAACGAGTTGAGCTAACTGTTTGAGTCAGGTTCGGAACAGATTACATATTGTTTAGTTTGAAAAGATTTATGACAAATTGATTGCAGCTAGATTTTGTGATAGTTCATTATTGGGGTTGAAAGAAAACTATATTTCGGGTTGCAATTTGTTTTTTTTAATCTTTATCTTGATATAAATTATATAGCAAATTGAGTGTAAAGAATATATTATGTTTTCAGTGTAGAATGGTTTGTTTATTCGGCATGACTTATGCTGACTTAATCTTTAAAATTACTCGATGCTTTATCAATGCATACAACTATACATCAATGGTTGTTCATTCGCCCATTCGACTTCACTTTAGTCTACACCAACATAATCTTATGAAATATGCATTTGGTAAATAATCAGATTTATGTATTGCAAGTTGTATACAGATTCCGCCGCATCGCGCGGGTATAATTGAATTTAAATATCAATGGTAAGCTGCTACTAAACGCCATGATAATATCCACCAACTCCTTCTCCATTGTGGGCTGGCCCTCTTTAAAAACACAAAAATAACAAATTCAAGTCTAATTTGAAACAATAATCGGTCTCAAAAATTAATTTGAAGCAAATAACTACCTTTTCTCATACAAAGCATCTAAACTTTTATCCAACACAATTTCTTGGATCTGCAAATCCTCCACAGCATAACTCATTACATGAAAGCATTTGTTTTCACTACCTTTTGCATCAAAAATCAAGTAGCGTTATTGGTTCCGTAATGTGCTAAAATTAGTTCAAATTGACCATGTGTTGATAAACCAAAGAGTTACGACTTGACTTTCAAAGTCAAACCGCGTACTTATAACAAAAATGAAATTAAATTGATAACATACCATAACCTGTTTTGCGAAGAATGTAGTTCAAATTCCCAACCAAGCATTCGATCTGCTTCATCAAGCATCTGCAAAAGAATATCAAATTCAATAGTTGTGTTTTCTATTGAAACATGTGCAAATAAACCAAATCATATCCATAACCTAAAGAAGCAAATCTGATTTGTGAATTCAGATTTCTAGTCAATTATAACATAGTTTGAATTGAGAATTCATATAAGAGCTCGGTTTTCTGTTTTGGTTGTTTCTGAGTTTGCTTGGTTAAACCGAACTAATCATTTAAATTTGCTTAAAATTTCCGAGGTGTTTTCTCAAACCCTAATATCTAATTTTTTAAATACAAAAAACAACAAAAAGTGACCCCTAGAACTAAAATCCAGAACATACATTTAAAAGTTCAATCACTCGTTCTAAGAGGGATACATTAGCGTATTCAAATTATCCTGTAATTAAAATTTATTCAAAATTTGTGTTCGGAAATTTTTAAGACTTGGAGAATTTGCATGATCTTACATCAACTCAGTTACTGAATATTCCAGTTGGCGTTATGCATTTGTTTGGATCAAAAGCATCAAAATGAACCTCCATTGCAATGCACAATCTGCAACTTAAAGCACAAAAACACTATTATTAAAGCACATGAACATTCTTTGAAGTTCAATACTAATAATTTTTAGTGATAATTTAAGTTTCTAACAGAATCTTACTTTTTCAGCATTAGATAAAGCATCTCGTTCATATTTTCTTTCACAGAAAACAACAAAAGCCACAAACATTTTGAGTCTAGCAGAATCAATGGTTAACAAATCACACACTAACTTACATAGCTTTAACGGATTAGATTTTAGCTTTAAAAGCATGCAATATTCATCTAAATATGCGATCACATTATGATCAATTGATCGAACGTATTGCATGAGAATCTCATTATGCTAGAAAAAGTTAAAGGCCTTAAGACCGTCGAATTTTCTTTCAACTATTACCTCTACAACAAGAAGCTAGCTTTGTTTTTATAAACAATACCCTTTAGAACCGGCCACTTTCTTCCACCAAGCCTTACTTGTAAACGATAAATCGCATAACCCTAAAATCACAACAAATTTAGGGTAAAAAAATGATTTGAGATGAAAATATACAATATACCGGTAATATTATATATCTGTAAGCGCCCTTCTACCATTAGCTAGGCGTGTTAATTTTAATATACTCGGCTTGCCCAACTGAACAAAATACACCTCGTGTTCGGGTTCACATGTCTTACATGATTCTTTGGTTCAGATCGCATTCGGGTATATACCATTTATATAAATACTTGTATTTCATATACCAGTACGGATGAAATATGTGCATTCATTGGTTGACCTGAACACGAATCGTTTGACCAGTTGAGTTTTTCAATATACTTTATTGACATTGTATCCTCTGTAATGTAAACTTAAATTATATTAAACACGAAACTATTATTAGACACAGGTCTTTAATATACATACCTGCAATATGCAAAACTTTTCCATATTTATATTGATATAACGTTTAATATACATTAATCCCGTGTACATTTTATTTATTATTTTATTAGTTTTGTTCGTTTTCTTGTAAGATTTGTATACTACGAACATGGTTTTATGTTTTAGGTTTTGGGTTTGAATTGTGGTGAAAAGAGGACGAAAAAAGAGCAGAAACAAGCCGAACCGGAGAACCGAAGGATCAAGAAACGAACCAGACCGGACCAGAAGAGAACCGGACCGGCCAGCCCCCCCCCCCTTCACGCCGGAGCGTCGCGCGGTGGGGGTGGCCAAGCCCGTCGCGTGGCGTGGCGGCTCAAGTTCCAAAAGATTCCAGTTTTTTGGCCGACTTACGTATTTTTGGACACCGATTGCCTATATAAAGACCCCTAAACTCACCCTTAAGCATATCCTGAAGTTCCAGACGATTTTGGTGAGTTCCGAGGCGTCCGAGAGCAGATTTTGGCAGCTTTGGAGTTGAAGAATCAGCTAGTGTTGCGCATATTGGTTTAAGACGAAGAACACGGGTTTTATCTTTTGTTTCTTTCGATTTCGTTTATTTACGCCATGAATTCTTATTTGCGTGTTTTGCTTTAACCTAAGATGCTAGGTTAAAATTGCATGAACTATCTAGGCTTAAGATGAACCTACTTTGATGTTTTGATTTGACATTGGGATTTATTTACGTTATGGTTTTTATGGTTTAGTAAAAGATTTATTTATATTTGATTGATGCGTATGAATGCTTAGGATTGTTTGATGAGTTTTATTTCATAGTTTTCCTTGATTATTGTTTGTCATATGATAGGATTGCTATTAGGTCAATTACTTTGTGTTCTTGATTATTTTATGATTGATGTCATGATAAGGTCATAGGAATAATATTGTCGAATAAACCTAAGTGTGCTGCTAACCTAAATCTGTAAAGTGCTAGGTTATTGATAAGTCCTTATTATTTAATCTTACTAGATTTAGTTCTTCATAAGGAGTCCGTCTAGGTTTGGTTATTTATTATTGCTTATCAAATCAATTAAATATAGTAAATTGCCTTTGATTTCCGCGCTGTCAGGTAGGATTTTGTATAAAGGAAGTAAATTATAAATAATTGGGTGACCGTAAGGGAACTTGATTTTTAATACTGGTGTGCGTTAAAACTTGTTAGAAATCCATAGGTGTCTCTTGAAAAGGGTTAGAGGTCTTGTTCGGGTTTTCTTATAAGTGTCTATTTTACGATCCTAGTTCCATAACTAAACATTTTCCCGAGTTAATTCATTACTGAAATTTAGGGGATTCTAGCCTAGGTAGTTTTCTCATCATCATATTATTTTCACAACAGACTTTGTTTTCGTTTAAATTACTTGTTTTCTTAATTAGTTTTTAATAATAGTATTAAATTAGTATTTTAAATTAAAACCCCCCAAACAAATATAATTAATAAGTCGTGTTTTGTAGTCGAGTCTAATTAGCTAATAAACGTAATTTAAAGAGTCTCGTGGGTTCGATATCCGGACTTACTTAGCTTTACTAGAGTCGATCGGTTCACTTGCCGGTTAGTAGTTTAGTCGAGTTTTAGAGAGTCTAGAGTATTACTTAGTGTTTATTTTTAGTTATTTAGTTAATAAATATTAAACTACTTCAAGCACGTCAAGTTTTTGGCGCCGTTGCCGGGGACTCTTGGCTATTGCGTTATTAGCTTTGATTAGACTTACTTGCTATATACGTGCTATTTGTCTAGTGTTTTGTTTTTAAGTCGTACGAGTTAGGTTAATATAGTTTAGTTTAATTGTTAGTTTTATTTAGGAGTATTTTAGTAGGAGTTTACTTTTTTTTTATTTTAGTTTGAGTTGTAGGAGCCTAATTGTCCGTATCTTTTATTTCTTTTGAGTCTCGTAAATATGTGTGAGATTTGTGGTGGACCCCATTATACGCTTATATGTCCTCAATACGTGGGGTGCTTATCACATTATTATGCTAACCCTCTTATGCAGCCGCAACAAAATTTTTGGCAGGGGCCTCCTTCATATTATTATGATGATTTGTATCAACAGCCTTAGCAAAATCAGGGTCAATTTGATGGTCAATATTCTAATAACAACCCTATTGAGAATAGTTTGTCCGAGAGTAGTATGAAGAATTTAGATAGTATGATGGCTCAAATCTGGCTTCAGATTCCCAAAAGAAGTTAGCTGAGTATGATATCATCTTGAAAAATCGGCAGAGCATTATTACAGATCTCCAACGTACATTAGAGAGCATTACTAGGAGATTGAATGAAGAAAAGGAGGAAGAAAGGAGATTGAAGTTATTGGAGTATGTTGACAAGTCAGATGAGGGAATCACTCAAGTAACAGAGACGAAAATGGACGATGAAGTCCCACCTCTGGTTCCACAAGTCACTATTGCTAATTACTGGAGTGACTCTGATAATGGAGTAGACGAAGAAAAGTGGGCTGCTTATCAGAGGTCGTTGGTGAAGAAAGAAGTGATAGAGGAGGAAGTGGATTTGGGAGAGTCACTTGATTTGATGTTTGGTGTTGAGGAAGAGGTTGAGAATACATTGTGTGAGGAGGATGGGTTTTTGGATTTGGAGTTAGAAGGGTTGCCTGAGTACGATGAAATAGGTGAGTTTGATTCGGAGGGTGACTTAGCATTTTTTGAAGCTCTACTAGAAGATATGGAAGTGGTGGTAGTGGAAGACCTCCACAGCTGGCCTGTGGCACTTATAATAAATGTCACTCATAAATCAAAACCACGAGAGAAGGCGAAGAGAAGAACATCTGCGAACCAGAATAATTTGCAAATCAGAAGATGGTCTACGGGAAAGAGGAAGCCATTGAAGTTCAAGAATGACCTATCTTCTCGATACATGTCATAAATTTGGTTCATGCCAGGTAAGTTTAAATTTTGGTGGTCTGACCCGTTCAGGTTTTTAAAATTATTTTCCAATTCCATTGATAAAATTTTAATGTTTAACAAGTACTGTGTGGAACTGAACGGGTTGGATAGGGTCCAGATCAAAGAGAAACCTCCTGATTAAGTTTAAGTGTAGGAAGGTTCCGCGGAGTTTGTATAATTATCGAGTCACTAACGTAGTTTTTTGTAGTTCTTTGTTTTGTTTTTAAGTTTTTGCAGGATTTGAGCTAGAAGAGCATCCCCTTGAAGTATAATATAACATTCAAGTGTGGGGATGGAGCAGCAGGAGCCGTATACTTTTCTGATTATTTATTTGCTGCTTTTATTCATGTTTATTAGTTTGGTTGGTTGGTCCGGTTGCATAATTTGAATGATTAATATCTATCAAGGTTGATAAGATGAATTTTTAGATATTGTTTGTATCGTTGCCACTTCCGTTCGTGTATGAGAAAAAGGAGATACTAGTTGCTGAGCACGTTCGAAGCTGGAGGGCAGTTATGGATGGAGACTTTAGCGTCATACTTCACTCGCACATTACCAGCTAAGTCTTTTCCTTTTTACTTTGTTTTTATATTTTTAGCTTTGTTTTGTTCTTATTTATTTTTGTATTTTTAGGTTTTGTTCTGTTTTTAAAATTTTGAGTCGTGTTTCCGTCCCTGCATTGAGAACAATGCAAATTTTAAGTGTGGGGATAGGAACACATGTCTTTTAACTTGTTTGTCATATTTTATAAAAAAAAAAGTTTTGAAAAATGTCCCTTGATTTTGTTTCTTTTTGCGTATAAATAGGAGATGAGGATACTTATCGGGAATCAGTTTTTCAAACTATTAATAATAAGATATGATTAAAGAACACGCACTTAACATGGGATGTGTCGGTAGGCTCAGCCTTTAGAATGAAAGGGCAGTTTGATAGTTGGTTTAATCGATAAAATATGATTTTTAGTGGGATACATGTTAAGTCTATATAAAATACGAGATGAAAGGTTGGTCATACTCAAGCCTCATTTTTAGTTTGATTGTAGAAAATTATGAATATAGAAATCTAAATACGTTAAAGTATACCGTGTAGCCGGTGAAATAAACTTAAAATCTTACACTTCTAGTTTTAGTGGTTACCACTTCATAGGTGTATGGTTTTATAGCCTTAAATCCTGTATTGATGGGATGCCTAGGGTTCGGAGACCACAGGTCGTTTTACGGTTGTTCATCTGGGTATCTTCGGATATTTAATCAAATAAAAGCTTTTAAGCATAAACTCGCAGTTTACTGCAATCATTAAACTCACTTACATCAATTAAAATGAAGTAAAATCTTGATGATCCGGTGATCATCCCGCTGTTAGTCATATGTGGTCCTCTTACTTACGTCCCATACCATTAAGAACAGGATCAACTAGAGACACGACGTATGTAAACCGACAGATGGAAACTTGTAAAATCACGTGTGGTAATGGGTCCGAGGTATTGCTTGATAGTGGGGGTATGTCATGTAGTGGGGAACACTAGCTAGTTAGTTGAATAATTGAACCTTAAACGTATCTAATGGCTGCTTGGTATCTAATGGCTTCGGGTTTGGATTGTGGTGAAAAGAGGATGAAAAAAGAGCAGAAACAAGCCGAACTGGAGAACCAAAGGATCAGGAAATGAACCAGACCGGACCAGAAGAGAACCGGACCGGCTAGGACGGCCAGCCCCCCCCCCCCTCACGCAGGAGCGCCGCGCGGTGGGGTTGGCCAAGCCCGTCGCGCGGAGCGGCGGCTCCAGTTCCAGAAGATTCCAGTTTTTTGGCCGACTTACGTATTTTTGGACACCTGTTGCCTATATAAAGACCCCTAAACTCACCCTTAAGCATACCCTGAAGTTCCAGACGATTTTGGTGAGTTCCAAGGCGTCCGAGAGCAGATTTTGGCAGCTTTGGAGTCGAAGAATCGGCTGGTGTTGCGCATATTGGTTGAAGACGAAGAACACGGGTGTTATGTTTTGTTTCTTTCGATTTCGTTTATTTTACGCCATGAATTCTTATTTGCTTGTTTTGCTTTAACCTAAGATGCTAGGTTAAAATTGCATGAACTATCTAGGCTTAAGATGAACCTACTTTGATGTTTTGATTTGACCTTGGGATTTATTTACGTTATGGTTTTTATGGTTTAGTAAAAGATTTATTTATATTTGATTGATGCGTATGAATGCTTAGGATTGTTTGATGAGTTTTATTCCATAGTTTTCCTTGATTATTGTTTGTCATATGATAGGATTGCTATTAGGTCAATTACTTTGTGTTCTTGATTATTTTATGATTGATGTCATGAAAAGGTCATAGGAATAATATTGTCGAATAAACCTAAGTGTGCTGCTAACCTAAATCTGTAAAGTGCTAGGTTATTGATAAGTCCTTATTATTTAATCTTACTAGATTTAGTTCTTTATAAGGAGTCCGTCTAGGTTTGGTTATTTATTATTGCTTATCAAATCAATTAAATATAGTAAATTGCCTTTGATTTCCGCGCTGTAAGGTAGGATTTCGTATAAAGGAAGTAAATTATAAATAATTGGGTGACCGTAAGGGAACTTGATTTTTAATACTGGTGTGCGTTAAAACTTGTTAGAAATCCATAGGTGTCTCTTGAAAAGGGTCAGGGGTCCTGTTCGGGTTTTCTTATAAGTGCCTATTTTACGATCCCAGTTCCATAACTAAACATTTTCCCAGGTTAATTCATTACTGAAATTTATGGGATTCTAGCCTAGGTAGTTTTCTCATCATCATATTATTTTCACAACAGACTTTGTTTTCATTTAAGTTACTTGTTTTCTTAATTAGTTTTTAATAATAGTATTAAATTAGTATTTTAAATAAAAACTATGCATGCCAACAAGGCAAACTCAGAAAATTGTCTCCTGTCCCAGTCACTGAAAGGGAGATACTCGCAGCCGAGCTCTCATCCCACTCCCGCTGCCTCGTGATAGGACGACCATGCGAAGGGATAAGGATAGGCTGCTCTCCCACACTTAAGGCATTGTGTTACACCTTAAATGTCTGGATTTAGCGTTATTGTCAAGCAACTCATTCACTACTAAAAGAAAGGTATGGATATTCTGCTCGAAACCCCCCAAACAAATATAATTAATAAGTCGTTTTTTGTAGTCGAGTCTAATTAGCTAATAAACGTAATTTAAAGAGTCTCGTGGGTTCGATATCCGGACTTACTTAGCTTTACTAGAGTCGATCGGTTCACTTGCCGGTTAGTAGTTTAATTGAGTTTTAGAGAGTCTAGAGTATTACTTAGTGTTTATTTTTAGTTAATTTAGTTAATAAATATTAAATTAATTCAAGCACATCGTATATATAAGAGATTAATTTGACCCATTCAAAGGTGTAATTGTGCCATATATGACACTTCGTTGGGTTATTTCCTACTAAATACTCCACGTGTCAATTCAACCAAAAAGTAGTTTAATCAAATTACCATGCAAAGATATCTACCCATATGTCCATTCTAAATGCTGCAAATTTATTTTTTAAGATTTAGTAAAGAAAAGTGCCTTACCATTTTAGAGTCTTCAAAATTAGCCATAGCACTATGAGCAATTTAATGCAATTTCATTTTGTGTGGTATTCATTCTCGGGTTCTCTATACTGGATATCATCTAATGAAAATAAAAATTGCAAGTGAAGAAACACTAATGGACCCCGGGCAGATTACGGATAACCTGGGGGTTAAATAGATGTTTCCCACGAGGGGTTAGACCCGGCAAAGATGGTTCTTCTGATAACCTGCAAAACAGACACCGTGAGCTAGTCACTGAGAAAGGGGGGGTTCCTCCTTGTGACCACCCTCCGGCGTGAGAATCAGACTAGATTGCTCTTGAATATAAATGTATATTAAGATATTGCTAGAGCAGATATCAGGTATAATATGTAATACGAGATAGTATATGATGATAAGATGAGATGATCATACCAATTGGGGTATTTATAGCCGAAGGTAGGTTTCCAAGAAGGTGTAGCCGGCTGAATAGTATTCCTGTTCTACCAACTGTGGCCTACGCACGTGCCATGCTGGTAGTTGGTGGGTAGGCAGCGGCTGACAGTGACCAGGCCTGCTGTGTACTATTCCTTTTCCACCAACTGCCGGCTATGCACGTGGTATGACAGGAGTTGGTGAGTAGGCAGCGGCTAATAGTGACATACAGTACAAGAGCATGCTGCTCGCCATACTGTTGTCAATGAGCTGTCGTATCTTTGGTCAGATCTTTTGCCCATACCTCGTCAGGTACAGTACAGAAGATCTTCCCGTATCGTACGGACTGGCTTATTTGGGCGGGAGTATTCCCCCTCCCGCCTTCGTGCGGGATTGTTCCCGGCTTTGCTCATTCCTTCATGTGACAACTGAATTATTGAGAGCTAAGTGCCTTGTGCGTGTAGCCTTGCTGCGCGGGTGGCCTTCTCTGATGGCTTGTATCCGCAGCTGCGGGAACAGGCGGAGTACTTCACCATTGGGAGGCATTTCCTGCGGGAACAGCTTGCGTACTGCGCGTAAGGACGTCACGTCTCTGAGCATGGTGGATCCTGCGGATCCAGTTGGTTTCTGCGCAGACGTCTCTCTTCAAGGTGAGTCTTGCGGGTCCAACTGGGCTCTGCTGGGACCTACCTCTTCAAGTCCCCCCAGTCCAATGTTCTTCTCTTGAATATTTAATAAAGTGAGGTGAACTTTTGGACTTAAGCAAAGGGTTTTGAAAAGGGTTTAGTTTTAAGGTTTTCCATGGGGATTCTTCCCGCGGAAGTCCTTGTCACTTGCAGAAATTCCCGACTTTCCTGCTTGATCTTTGGGTACGATGCGGGTAGGTCTGTAACCTCCTCGCAAGTCAGGAGCGTTGAGTCCCACTTGTGTGGATTCTCCATGAGGTTTTGGTAGTTTTGAACATAGTGATCAATTATGTTAAAACCACCAATTCCATCCTGGAGCTTCAAACAATGTAGTTCTCGACGTTCCCGCTATGCGGGGATGTTATTCCCTTTTCCGCAAGCATTGCCCAGAAGATCCTTCTTGGTTTCAATTCCCTGCGGAGCGCTAGGTATGTGAAGGGTTTTGCCTTGACACTGTACCCGCACTCGTCTTACGGTTACTTTACTTCCAAGGTATTTCTGGCGTCAATTCCCTGCGGGTGCTAAGTATGTGAAGGGTTTTGCCTTTACACTGTACCCGCACCCGTCTTATAGTTACTTGGTTGCCGAGGTATTCTTGGCTTCAATTCCCTGCAGGTGCTAAGTATGTGAAGGGTTTTGCCTTAACACTGTACCCGCACCTGTCTTACAGTTACTTGGTTGCCAAGGTAAGGGGTATTTTCCCGCTTACTTTTGAATCTTTTTGAAATTTTTTGAAATTCGAAGAGTTGGTGAAAGGATAAGAACAGTCCAAACTGCTGAAACGTCGTGCGACGGTTTCTTCTGACTGTGTCAGGACGTGCAGGAAGTTACGGTGACGTGACAGTACATGGTCATTCCAGACGCTTTTTCAGGCGCGTGGCCGCGAAATTAATGGCACGCGTCCTTTCAACAGCTGTTGCCAGCTTGCTTTTTGCCACGTGACATAGTTTCATTGCACCTTCTATTTCTCTCTCTTCCGCATTAAATTCATCGCATTAATTGTGATTAGTATATAAAGGGGGAGAGGGTCCTTTGTAATCCACACTTTCACTTTTCTCTTCATCTTCAAAACGATTTCCGGCGAATACTCATCTTTTAAGTCCAGCATTCTCTTGAAATCGTTCTCTTCTTCCGTACCTGCAAGATGTCTTCTCATGATCTTGAGGCTACAGCCCAGGAGGCTGGGGTGTACGCCGATGACAAGAGTAATGCTGGCGAGTGCCAGTGTGCTCTGCCTGTCGATCTATATCAGTACATCGTTAGGAAGTTCATGCTCGAGTCTCTCGAGCCTGAGTTTCCTGAACCTCATCAGACGGTGTATGATGCCCCCAGAGGCAAGATCGGGGTATATGCTGCATTCTTTGTCTATGGGAATCTTAGGTTCCCTTTGACAAAGTTTGTGTACCGTGTCCTAGAGAGGCACGGTGTACACCTGACCGAGGTGCACCCGATGGCGATCGCGAAGATTCGCCACTTCGAGTGGGTGTGCCGGATTCTGGGCATTGAGCCCTTCGTCGACCGCCTGATGACCTTCTACTCTTGGAGGTGCATCCAGGGGTGGTATACTCTGATAACCCGGATCAAGGGTTTGAAGATTTGCGCAACCGAGCGCAGTCTTCGCTCATGGAAGCGGGAGTTCTGTTTTGTCTCCGCTCGCGCCATCCCCCTTGCCATGAAGTTCAAGAATGGGCAAGCACTCCCCAGCCTTCACGCCTCCAACTACCAGGAGGCGGAATGGTTCTTGAAGATATCCCGAGTCCAATCTCCGGTTTACCGCTTTGCGGAGTCCGGGATGGTGATGCTCGGGATGAGCCGGGTGTGGAAGGATGCGGAGGCGCAAAAGATCCCGATCGTCCTCGAATACGGTTTGAACTCTGTTCCCTACGGTATGCTCTGTTTACTTTGTTTATATAGGTGTCTTCTAACTGCTTTTCTTTTGTTTCAGAGGGGAACGACTTGCAGTCGCTCCTGTATCCGCGGGAGGCTGACAGTCCCGCTCGGATGGGTACTCGTGCTCTAGATGAGAACGAGTTGCCCATCCTTGAACAGACGGCGGATCGGTTCGTGGAGATCTACCCGCCAGGCCACGAGATCCTGTGCGCCAGGCGGCCAGGTAAGGCGTTATTCAACCCTCGACCCCTCAATGCTGAAACCTCTGCTGGAATTCCTCTAATCTTGTGTTCTGATGAGGAATCCGCAGATGGTCCTCCGTTGGTGCGGAAGAAGAAGGCTGCCGGCGGGAAGGGAAAGGCGAAGGTGGCCTCCACTGCCGATCCGGTGCCTCGGTCTGATTCAGAGACCGAGAGCGAGGAGGTGGCGGGGAACCCGGGTGGTGATAGGACCACTGCTCCGGAGGCTGCGACTGTCACCTCCAGAGAGCCCCGGATGACGACGGTGAGCGGCGTAAAGAGGCCGGCTCCATCGGGTTCGTCCCCGCCTGTCCGCACTTTTAGGCTCAAGAAAACCCGTAAGTACAAACTTCCTTTATTTTTAACTTCATAGCTTTCCATCATTAATACTTATCTTCTTTGCGCAGGCGTGGATGCTACTGCATTCCAGGGTGGAGCGGGGAGGAGTACCTCCGGACCCATGACGGTAGGCTTGGTCAGCCTACCTGAGGCGATGACCCAGGCGGCTGCGCCTGCTTCCGTTGGTTCAGTTGCTCACCCCGTTGAGCCAATTGTTCCAACTGTGATGACATCACCGCCGGCTGTCAGTGCCATATTTACCGCATCTTTCACTGAGCCGGCGGTTACTTTTTCTGCGCATTCCGCAGCGGCGACCACGGTTGTGAGTTCACCTCCGTTGGTTTCTACCGCGGCGGCCTCCATGCCTCCGACGTCGGCAGCTGCAGCCGATCCTTCAGGTATGCTTGGGGCTTTTCGCCAACCTCTGCCTCCTTCCCATCTGCCTGACCTCTTGGATGGATTTCCCTTGGGTTCAGGTGATGGGTTTGGCGGCTATCGGCCTGTTGTTGACCCTACAGGTGCGTAGGGTTTTTTTTTTTTATATATATCATCTTTTCCTAACTGCTTTTTGTTTTTTGCAGTATCGGATTCCAATGAAGTGTATGTTCCACGATGGAACATCCGCCGAGGAACAACCCTTCGCACACCTGTGGAGTGCGTGGAGTGAGCTCGTCACGCAGCTCCCAGTGGTGCGTTGGGGGAAGCCATGGCTAGCTACCAGGAGGGTAGGCTAACCAATGAGCTTCGGGTTCTCCTGGCCCAGATGCAGCCGCGCGTCGAGCTGCTTTGTCGTGAAAACGACAAGTTAAAAGCAGCTCGCATTCAAGAAGTAGCTCGGGCGCGGGCTGTCCGGGAGGAGAGCGAGAGACTTACCGCAGTGGCTGCGGAAAAGGAGAAGGCCTTCAAGGCCCTCGAGGTTGAAGTTCAGGCCCGGCTCGAGGCCCGTTCCAAGGCTACCCAAGCTGTTAACGAACAGCTTCGGCTGGCTAAGGAAACTGCACGGAACGCAACCGAGAGGGCCACCAAGGCTGAAGCTGTTGCTGAGCCTCTACGCGTGGAGAATGAGGAGCTTAAAGCCAAATTAGAGGCTCTCCAGCAGGCTCATGATGCCTTGGCGATGGAAGACGCCAAAAAGCTCCAAGAGATCTTGGACCAGAGGGGGGTGCTTGACCACACTGAGCGGAAGCTAAAGGGCGTCGAAGTGGCTGCGGCTAAAGAAGTGTTGCTTGCCAATCTCAACAAAAGTGAAGCCGAACGCGCCCGTAACGAAGCTCAAGCTGCTCTCCAGGAGGCTCTGGTTGCCAAGGAATGGCTTCTTCGAGAAGCGTTGTCTCAAGTATGTTTAATTCCATTATATCTTCACGCTTTTCTTTGTAAATAGAAGAGGTTTTGATACTTGTATTTTCTTTTTTGTAGGTTGTGCATCGAGTCTTCACGGATACGTCTTATGACGATGCTATGAGCGCAGCCCTCAACGCTTCTCATGAGGATGGGGAAAAGGCCGGCTTCCTGCTTGGTCTAGGGTTCGTTGAGAAAGGCATCCCGCCTTCCAACTTCCCTTTATTTGATGTGGATACTGAAGCTGTATACGACCAAGCAGTGAATCAGTATGCCGCCTTCCCACATCCGGTGGTGGAGAAGGTAAACGAAGTTGCCGCTGCTGATGATGGGCTAGCTATCCTTAAAGCTTTCCTTGGACCGCCACGCTCTACTGATGGTGCTGGTCCAAGTGGAAGTGGCCCTGAAGCTTGATCCTGAAGATCCTTCCCACTGTTAGGATAGGTTTAGCTTGTATAGATTTATATTCTTGTAGGCGGGTAGTTACCCGGCCATTCTTGTAACGAATATTATGAAATATAAATCTTTGTGCGGGTAAGACCGCTATTTTCACTGGATTCCTTGCTTTATAAACGTTATATGACTTGCATACTTTAGTTTAAATTAGCAATTTTCCAAATGTTTAGAATAAGTTAACCTTTGAACGTGGTAGATAATAGGTTGAAGTTTTGCTTCCTCTTTCGTGATTGTGCGGGTAGGACCGTCACTTGCACTTAGTAGGATGACTAAACTTTACCTATATCTGACCTGCGTGGAGGTTTTCCTCATCTTTTTAGAAATTTCTAAGTGTTTAGGATAAGTTAACCTTTGAACGTGTTAGATAATTGGTTGAAGTTTTGCTTCCTCTTTCGTGATTGTGCGGGTAGGACCGTCACTTGCACTTAGTAGGATGGCTAAACTTTACCTACATCCGACCTGCGTGGAGGTTTTCCTCATCCTGTTATAAAATTTTCTAAAGTATTTTGAATAAGTTAACCGTTCGACGCGCGGTTGTCAATAGGTTCGGTTTCCTCTCATGATTTGTGCGGTTAGGACCGGCACTTTCATTTAGTTGGACGACCAAAGTTTACCTATGACTAACCTGCGTGAAGGTTTGCCGTTTTTTGGGTTTATGCGGGTTTTGCCGCCTTCCCCACGCAACGACTTTCCACGTAATTATGCGGTGAAAACCGGCATATCAGTGTTGAATAAATTAACCGTTCGACGCGCGGTTGTTAATAGGTTAGTGTTCAGTTTCCTCTCATGATTCATGTGGATAGACCGGCACTTTCATTTAGTGGGATGACTGAACTTTACCTTTAACTGACCTGCGTGAAGGTTTGCCGTTTTTTGAGTTTATGCGGGTTTTGCCGCCTTCCCCACGCAACGACCTTCCACGTAATTATGCGGTGAAAACCGGCATATCCGTGTTGAAAGTTCATATGTATAAATGTAAAATCATCAGCGTCGATGTTTTAAGGAGAATCATTTCCATTAGAAGTGGCTCTGGGCCTTTACAAATTTGGAATTGATCTACATGCAAACTGTGTAATTGAGCTCCCTTCCATGTTGTTGGGATGGGAGTGCCATCAAGCCGATATGCACCTGGTTCGGGATCTCGTTGTTTACGCAGTATGTAGTCTCCAACATTGAAGCTGCAATTTTATTCGTGTTTTCCCCAACTGGGGTTCTACACGCATCAGCCTGCTCAGCGTTCATTGCGCCACGAGGTGCGCGAGCGTCCCATCTCTGACAAATGCTTCGACCATGTCCTTCACGTCTGTGCATTCTTCAGTGTTGTGGCCTTTTGTCCTGTGAAAGTCACAGTATTTGCTCCGATCAGCATTGTGACGATGTCGGATTATTGGAGCCTTTGGCCATGGGAGCTCCTCAGTGGCGAATATCTCGGTGACGCTTTTGGTGAGTGGCGTCCATCTGGAGTTCTGGTTTGACTGTACGTTATCCCTTCCGCCTAACCGATGTTGCAAGCCGGATGAGGTGTCAAAGTTTACCCTTGACTGCCAAATGCCTAGCTTCCGCTTTTTGTTTAGTCGGGCGGTAAGGACGTTGTCTTCTCTTGTTTTCTGGGTGTAGAGGTTTGTGCTCTGGGGGAGATCTCTACCCAGTTGCTTCTCCGTTTCCGCAAAGCGTTTTGCTGCTGTCATGATGGCATCCCATGTGGATGGCATGCCATCTTTACCCGTTAAGGTGCGAATGAGCTCTGGGTCGTTCGCGCCCTGAATAAAGGCAGCGCGAACAAGATCTTCGCTGATATTACCCAGACTTAGCTTCTTTGAGTTGAAGCGAGTGATGAAGTCTGGCAAAGATTCATCTTTTTCTCGAATGCACTTGAGGATTGTCCATTGCTCCTCGGTATACTTTCTTTGTTGGCTGAAGTGTTGGCTAAACTTCTGCTGGAAGTCTTCCCAATCGTAGATGTGGTGGACCGGTAGATGATCGAACCACGCTCTAGCTGCCCCAACAAGCGTCATTTGGAACATGTAACACCACGTAGGTTCCGTCCAACTACTGACGGTTGCCCCCGCTATGAACCTGTTCAAATGATCGTCTGGATCAGATATACCATCGTAAGTGCCGATGTTGGACATCTTTTTGGCACTTTTCGGGACGATTGCTTCCGCAATGTCCCTTGCAAATTTGGACGTTCCCGCCTTTGCAGCAGTTGGTGTAAATGTTTTCGAGAAGTCACGTGGATTTCCACCTGTGTTTTTTGGTTTGAAGGTTTCTTCAAAATGCCTTCTCGGTTGGGAGTCCGTTTCCTTACGCTTCCCTTTCGCCCTATGACGAGGGTTTGCGTCACTATCGGATTCCTCCGAATCATTGTCCCAGTACTCTCCGAATTCGTCAGCCTGTTGGACGGAACGCAAGAATTCGTCCAACTCAGCTTGGAATTCCTTCTGACGTGCCTCCGCCCACGCTTTAACTTGTTCAAGTGTTTGGCGGGGGAGTCTCGTCTGTTGTCTTTCCGCCTGGGTATTATTGAATCCCAGGGGATGGTTGTTTACTGCACTTGCCCCAGCTTGGGTAACTGGGGTAGTGTTCGTAAAATTTACTGCACTTGCCCCGGCTTGGGTAACCGGGGTAGTGTTCGTAAAAACTGTGTAGTCGCCGGTATTCCTCCAGTAGGTGGGGTTGTGGTTACCGGAGTTTCTTTAACCATCTTTCCAGAAGTTTGAAAAAACTGAAAAGAAATGAAGTTCTAGCTTTTATGCACGGATGGCGCAAATGAAGAAACACTAATGGACCCCGGGCAGATTACGGATAACCTGGGGGTTAAATAGATGTTTCCCATGAGGGGTTAGACCCGGCAAAGATGGTTCTTCTGATAACCTGCAAAACAGACACCGTGAGCTCGTCACTGAGAAGGGGGGGGGGTTCCTCCTTGTGACCACCCTCCGGCGTGAGAATCAGACTAGATTGCTCTTGAATATAAATGTATATTAAGATATTGCTAGAGCAGATATCAGGTATAATATGTAATACGAGATAGTATATGATGATAAGATGAGATGATCATACCATTTGGGGTATTTATAGCCGAAGGTAGGTTTCCAAGAAGGTGTAGCCGGCTGAATAGTATTCCTGTTCTACCAACTGTGGCCTACGCACGTGCCATGCTGGTAGTTGGTGGGTAGGCAGCGGCTGACAGTGACCAGGCCTGCTGTGTACTATTCCTTTTCCACCAACTGCCGGCTATGCACGTTGTATGACAGGAGTTGGTGAGTAGGCAGCGGCTAATAGTGACATACAGTACAAGAGCATGCTGCTCGCCATACTGTTGTCAATGAGCTGTCGTATCTTTGGTCAGATCTTTTGCCCATACCTCGTCAGGTACAGTACAGAAGATCTTCCCGTATCGTACGGACTGGCTTATTTGGGCGGGAGTATTCCCCCTCCCGCCTTCGTGCGGGATTGTTTCCGGCTTTGCTCATTCCTTCAGGTGACAACTGAATTATTGAGAGCTAAGTGCCTTGTGCGTGTAGCCTTGCTGCGCGGGTGGCCTTCCCTGATGGCTTGTATCCGCAGCTGCGGGAACAGGCGTAGTACTTCACCATTGGGAGGCATTTCCTGAGGGAACAGCTTGCGTACTGCGCGTAAGGACGTCACGTCTCTGAGCATGGTGGGTCCTGCGGATCCAGTTGGTTTCTGCGCAGACGTCTCTCTTCAAGGTGAGTCTTGCGGGTCCAACTGGGCTCTGCTGGGACCTACCTCTTCAGCAAGCTATCAAGAAGTTGACACCTGACTTGCAATATGAGACATTACCCTATGATAAAAGTTTTGTGATATTCAAAATTTACCCTTGTTGATTGCATTCATTAAAGTTGTGAATCTGTTAGGGATCCATTTTATCACTTTCTGAACAAACCTAAGCTGATGACCTGTCACCAGTTAACCACCGAACCCTGCTACCTGATTCCATGAATAATAATAATAGTCAGTTTAAGATTGAAATGTGATAGGAAATTACATCTAAAAATACCTTTAATAATTCAAAATCTGTATCATTAGCACAATTGCTCAACAATCTTAGCCACTAAATGAACCTCTCCGTGTACAAATTCTCCATTAGCTGGAATATTTCATATTTGCAACAACAATTATTCAAATTGGAAAATAGCCAAAACTCGCTCAAATAGTACAAAGAGAAAAACAAACTAAAAAAATTAACCTGGGAGGAAAACAAAAAGCAACATAACCATATATGTATCTTAGCTCTTCCCCAATCTGAAAATGAGTTACAAATAGCATTGGTTGTGCAAACTTCTCACGTTGTAGGCATAAAGAAAAGAACTTATTCCTTCAATAATATAACTTTCAAGCAGCATAGATAGTTAATACCATTAAAAACGAACATAGCAGGTAACCGCGTTATGGTCCATCCAGTAGTGTGCAAACCTGTCACAAATATCAAAAGATGCATAGTTGAATATCGACAAAACTATTCGTATATAATTAAAATTTGGTCATATAATATTATTAGGGCGAATTATGAGTTTACCAGCCAGCTCTGAAAGAGTCTCCACTTACACTGTGTTGTCTTGAATAAAATCAGCAATTGAAGAAATCAGGTTCTCATCAGGCATATGAGTGAATGAAAGAGAAAACTCTAAAATTAGGTTCTCAAGTCACAACCTGTCAATTTGAGAAACAAACCCATTCATTCTGTTAGGGTTTTTCACATCGGTGTTCATCTGCATGTTTTCGATTATATCAACGATTCTTCTTCATCTCTGGTGTTTGTCATCCGATCTATCTTTGTGCGCATAGGGTAGGAGAGCGGAGGATATTTGAGATAATGAAATGAGGAGGCTAGGGTTCTAGATCCAGACAAAGAAGAAAATCGAAGACCGCGTGAGTTTGAATTTTGAAATTGCTGGAGTTCCAGACATTCATCTCAAGGGCTTCATGTGCTTTAAACAGCCGTACATTTTGCTTCAAGAGTTGTAAAACTCTTAAATTTAAGACTTATTTAAGAGTTTTTGGTGAAAAGACGTTATTGCCCTTCCTATATGTATTATATAATAATAATATAATATATATAAACCTATTCTAATAAAGTAAAATAACTGAGGACACGTGTCAGTTTGTGGTTAAACCTCATAACTTTTTTCCCTCCAAACTAATAACTATGTCATAGATAAATAATTATTCACTTTCCTTTTACACTCACTTTATATTATAACTATAACATAATTAAATTATTCATTTTCCTTTAAACTCTATTTTATTATATATACTATACATTTTTATAAAAATAAATATTCTTATAAATTATAAATATATGTTTTAAATCTATCCATTTATTTTTTCAGTTAATTTACTAAACTATATATATGTTAAAATGTAATAATATACACCATTCACTTTCATATATAATAAAGTTTATTATAGCCAGTTTCTCGGTTTTTTTACCAATGATTGTTTCAGGTTTGTTGTGGAACTTAAATTTGATTGTTACAGGTCAAAAGTTGGTAATAAATTGTGTGGTATAAGTTAACCACGTTTGGCTCAAAATTTGTTATGGGTCAAAAAGGGGTAATATGAGTATTTTTAAAAGTTTGAAAATAAAAGTAGATTTATCATCAAATTTGTTACGGGTTCAAAATTTTGACATGAAAATGTCAAACAAATGAAAAGTTAGAATTTTAAACCTGATTTAGGTTTCGAATTTATTTTCAATGACATTTTTGGAAATAATGAAAAGATTCAGGATTTAGCTAACTGACTATTTTTTCCCACAACTATTAAAATTTAAGAAAAAACGGCGAACACTTTCGACATACTACCTCCAGACCGATCAATGCTTCTAAATTTTATCAAACTTGAAACATTTGTGTCAGTATTGATTTTTTCTTTAACGGTGATTAAAATGTAGTGTGCGAAATGCCATACAAAATTATGCTCAACTGAAGCAAAACATCACAAAATTGAACATGTTAACGCGCTATTTTTTATAATTTTTTATGTCAAAATTATAAAAATTATTTTCATGGTGTAGCTCAGAACTATTATTGTATAAAAAGTCTTTTTTTGAAATTGATTCATAACCAAAATTCTTTATATATATATGTGTGTGTGTATATATGTATATATGGTAAGGTTAAAATGAAAACCCACTTGAGTTGTGAAAACCCGCGAAAACCCTATGTAACATCGTTTTTTTTTTGTTACATGTAATATATGTTGTAACATTTAATACAAAACATCGAAACATAAAAAAAAATGTTTTGCTATTTTTTAACATTTTTTTACTAATTTTTATATATGTTTTCAGGAGAGAGAAAAAGTTATATTTATATTTACATTTTTTATTCACTTTAATTGTGGACCACAAGATTTAAACATTAATTAAAAACATGTGGTTGAGAATGAGTTTCTAGAGTTTTCACAACTCAAGTGGGTTTTCATTTTATACTTAGCCTATATATATATATATATATATATATATATATATATATAATACTAAGAATCAAATTTCCAATAGATGTACCGCTCTCAGGTACGTTTTTGTACTTGCGTTATTATTATTATTATTATTATTATTTATCAAATTCATTTTTTTTTTGAAGAAAATCATTTTTTGATATAAATAAAATCAATTTATGCACACATAGTATAGAAGTAATCATTTTTTCATATACTGTATGTACTTATTTGATTTAATTATAACTTTATTATTTGTATCATCTCTTGTGTTACACGGGCTTTAAAGCTAGTGTGTGTGTGTGTAATTGGATTGTTTCTTTGTGAATTCATATATGAAGGTTTTGTAGATGTGTCTCCGAGTATTCCTTGATCATTTCTTTTAAGAAGAGGAGTTCCTCTAATTCTATGAATTTTTCTAAAATACTATTTTCTTCAATATCAATCAAAAAAGTTTTGGATTGCCTAAAAGGGTTCAAATAAGAATAAATAGTTTCATAAGAATGGTAAGAACCAATAGATTTTGGACATTTGGCATTAAAACCTATGGTAAAAGATTAATTCTAGGAAACTACGTCGGTTATAATTGTGAAAGAGTAATTACGGGAAACTATGTCGGTTTTTGATAATTTTAAATCTCAACCATTAATTAACATGATCCAATGGCTATGATTTATTCTTAGTCTTCCTAGGAAACTACTTCTTTTTACTATAACCCTCTCATATATATATATATATATATATATATATATATATATATATATATATATATATATTCTTGTTTTAACCTCATATAATTCCATAAATAAATTCATGAAAAAAAATGGGTTTACTCGTTTAAACAAACCTATCACCATCAAGTTTTCAAAACAAATTTCGTTTAATTTACAAATATATATATATAATACTTAAATTAGCTTTTTATTATTTAAAAATCAATATGTAACTTATAATAGCATTTAAATTGATTACGTTCTTATTACATTTATATAAAATTATTATAAGTTTTTATTCAACGCCTTATCTATCCAAAAACCGTTATAAACCCATACTATCATGTCTTATTTGTTATATCGTTAGAATATTTATTTAGTTGTATGCTTTATAGTTAGGACTTATTTGTAACATTTCGGTTTTATGTCCGTATTCGTATTTGTTTACCTGATTCGGGAATGTATTCGGATCTTTCTTATTAATAAAATTACGCATTTATTCATGAAATAATTGTATTTATTTTAGTTTATAATTTCTTAACTTCCATTTGTGCTAAATGGCCTTTAGAAACTCTTAAAAACGTTTAAAATAGCTAAAAATGCATTTTTGGAACTACAGGGACTAAAACTGCCAAATATGAAAACTTGGTGACCCCCCCCCCTCGCGCTATGCGAAGGAGGAGGGGTTAATCCTTCGCACGGTGCGAAGAACCCCCAAGTCAGCTGGATTTGGGTTCGATTTTCGTTTAATGCTAAATCTTTCCCTAATCGACCCTAATCACCCTAATCACAAAAATTGGGCAAACAGTTATTGAACTTGTTAGGGAATGATGTCTAGGTTCATCCTCTCTATTTTGATCAATATTTCGAAGATTTTAAGGCCCGATTTCGTCATTTATGTGATATTCGTTTACCAAAACCGACTTGTTTCTTGTCCAACAAGTTGATATAATGACTATATAAACGTATCATAACTCCAAACCCTAGAGCTTACTAAAACCTTGCATTCCTAGCCGTCACCTACCTCAAACCGACGTTTTTCTCTCATTTTTGCTTGTTTACTCGAAGACGTAAAGCTGCAGTTTGACTTTGACATTCGTTTGGCCTTTGATCTCGATTTCTCGTCAACTCAAGCAATATCCGGGTAAGTTGTTAACTGATCAATTGTTCAATAACACTCACTTGTCAATAAACCTCAATCAATTTATGAGATTGAGGGGCATTGACGGGTCAATTTGAGTCAAACCCGTTTAAGGGCAAAATAGTCTATAACTTTGACTAATCAATTTCTCATACTTTGGGTCGGAACCGACTTTCGGTCCAAAAGACTTTTATTTTCATCTCGATATTTTAAGGATACTGACCAAAACCCAACTTCCGACTCGCTGTTCAGATTCTGGTCAGTACCAACTTGCTTAAACGTTTAATTTCTCATAACCGGAGTTCTAGACATCCGTTTGGAACAAATCGAGCAACAATGTTTTCGGTTTTACTCATAGTTATTTATCTCAAAGTTTCAGGTCTATTTAATTTACCTCACATGACGCGTTAGAGGACGATTTGTTTATTTATTCATCGTTTATTCTTATGCTTATTAACTCGCCTACGCAATAAGGTGAGATTTATCACTCCCCTCTATTTTACTGATTTTATTAAAGTTTTGTGGACATGTGTGTAGTAGTACTAATATTAACTTTTATTTTTATATTGCGTACTTACACAAACTAGCAAACGAATGGTTGTGTGTTTTCGATCAACTGTTGTTTATTACTTGTTTATGTGCTTACATTTTATCACATTTGGAGAGGTCCATCCTATTCATTATAGTATGATCATACGATTGTCAAAGTAGCCTAGCCCGTGTTCGTGAGGCATGGTCAACCGAGTTAATTGCTACGGTTTGATTGTTTAATTACCACATTTATTTCGTTTTGCTTATTTTATTATTGTATCATGAAAACTGATGATATTCTCACTCAACCTAGTGTTGATAAATTCTATTTATTTTCTATATATATGTAGGTTATCAGTTGACTTGAAGCTTAAGTTGAAGAACGCCTATAACGACTTTAGGGAATAAATGAAGACTATTTACATTTTTAATTGTTTGGATTATTTTTGGCATGTTTGAATGTTTGTGCACTTAAATTTGAAATAATTAATTTAATAGATATTGTCATATTTTATTTTATGATAGTACCTTTGAGCTGTTAACAATCAATTCGCGCCCCGACATTTCTGCCATATGTTGGGGTGCGACATTACTGTCGAGACTCCTCGTGGAGCTAACTAACATATCTCCGCTATTCACATACGCAAGGAATTGCTTGTTCCTCACTATTATTATTATTATACTAAACCATGGTTACTCGCTCAATATGTGTTGTTGACAAATTATTCTAATGAATAATACAGGTTGTTATATGAAGTGAATTAAAGTGAAGAATTAGTTTGGACTTAGGCTAAAACTATAAAAGTCTAAATGTTGTATTAATTTCTTTTTCATTTGAATTATTTGTGTACGATTGTTGTGAATAAATAAATTTAGATATTGACACTTATTATTATATTTAGTGTTTTTGAGATATAATATAAATTATGTCGTGCCCTGATATATTTCATCGTAGGTTGGGGTGCGACAATATATGAGAATTTAATTTGTTAATGAGTCACAAATAAATAAACTACTACATATGGTGACAGAATTCGGTAGCAGTTGTCACTAATCTTTGTCCAAATTTTCATTCTTAATCCTCCGCAAAAATGAACATTGAACAATGTTGGCGTGTTTATCAAAGATTCTAATTCTACTGGTCCTCACAAATCTGACTAATATTTTTTGTTTTTAATCAATTGTGAAATGAAGAAAACCTGTATTATTGTGACCGGGATTCGATTCCAATCTTCCCATCAACAGCCCAAACTAAATTTGGAAATATATACCCGTTATTCTAGTACTACATTTTATTTTTCTCGTAATATCCATACCTTTTTTTTTGAAATATTTTAAGTAATCTTATTATTTTCTTAAAATAAAGATTAGAAGATTAAAACTACATATTTTGTTATTTATTCAGCTTTCATAATTAAAATGATATATGGCATTATAATTGTAAATAATAATTCATGTTGAAAATGACATATAGTGTGATCTTGTCTATAAGATGTTGTTCAATATGCTTTAATTAAGTCGGTTTCAATACCTCTGCATTTTGATTGTTCGTTTGTAGAACAAATATAACATTGTTATGCACAAACTTATGTTTTACAATTGAGTATCTAAAGAGAAACAAAACTATTTTGGTTTATATTTAACTTCTTCATTTAATTAAATTAAATGTGAATCAATGTGAGAAAAAGTTCCGAAAGTACGAACCCAGTTTGTATTTGGATAGGGACCCGGATTTTCAATTAGATTTAAGCCACCAAAATGGTTGAGCCACCCTTAGAACTTATTGGTTAACGAGTTTAGTTTAAAATACTCCTATTTTTACAAATATATAGATTGCATTTAGAGGTGGAGGTTGTCAAGTTTTTTGAGGATCGTTCGGGATCAAATTCCTTACATACTTTAAAAAAAAATTTCATGAGTTGCAAGTCCTCGTTTTTTAGTTAAATGATGCTTAAACACATTAAGTACAATAAACACACCCATCAATAGATAATCAAAATGTTCCCTATGATCTTATAGCACCTGCGATCTTGTTAATACATGATTTATACAAAAACCCTAGATAATCTATCAAATTCTCTTCTGAGGCACCCTCAACTGGACTTATTTCAAATGACCAATCTACTAGAGTCGAACCAACCTCATATTCTTTGAGTTTGAGCGAATTTGCGGACCCGTCCAAGCCCACATTGCTAGCCTCCATCCTATATACATAGCTATGTGATAACGAGTCCATGGAAAGTAGCTGTTCCTTGATCCAAGAACGATCTCCATCCTCTTGAGGGAACATGAAGCCCGAGACTAACCGGACATAGCCAGGTTCACCCTCAGTTCCTTTTAGGTGTGTGCATGTTTCAACCATAGGCATCCATTCAGGTAGTCGTTCAGTTTGAGACACCATGGACCATACTTTATCTATAGGCGCGTCAACTATGCCTCCAACGGAGCCTCGCCACTTGTTTTCAAGCCTATTTTCCTTTAACACATGTAACATAAACATTAAACCAAATCGGTTGTATGATTGATCAAAAGTATAAAAAGCGAAAGTAAAAACATACCATTCTTGTGTGAACCTTCTTAGGTGAGAATGAATTCTAGAAAGTTAAATACTTATATACTATTATAGTCTTTATTTATGAAATATCATAGATTATATAAAAGCAGCCTAGGAACTAATGTTTACTTTTATGGCGTGTTTCTTGGAATCTATTATATATATATATATATATATATATATATATATATATATATATATATATATATATATATATATATAAATGAAACCCCTAAAATCTTACGTGTCGCGATGTGGTCGCTCCCTTTTTAGAGAAGCCACCAGATTACTTGATTTTTAAATGGAGGACTCTCATTGATTTAACCCAAATTCATAGGTATGAATTTTACCAAAATCAGATAGTTCTTAAATGGGTTATAACATCTCATTAAATTAAAAATTAATCTTACCAATTATTTGATATGAAAATCCTATAAAATAGGGATATACTAAAATTTAATATCCAATTTAAAAAGAAAAGATATTATTTATAATTAATAAACAATTTTATATTAAAAAAACATAAGCGGGTTATGGGTCACAAAATCCAGATAACTTTTAAACGGGTTATAACATATCATTTATTTATAAAACCCTTTCATCATCAAACCCTAAGTATATTATTAACTTTCTTACAATAAAGAAAATCAGAATTCAAAAAATAAATATTAAAAAACGAAAAATGTAAAACAACCATTCTCTCAAGCCATCAGGTTGCTTTATTTGTAAATGAAGGTTTCTCACGCATTTGACTCGAATTCACGGGTAAAGATCTCACTAAACTCAGATAACTCTTAAACGGGTTATAACATCACATTATATTAAAAATTAATCTCATTAAATATTTGATATGAAAATCCTATAAAATATGGATATAGTAAAAATTAATATCCTATTTTATTTAGAAAAAATATTATTTATAATTAAGAAATAATTTTATAATAAAGAAAATAAACATGTAATGGGTATCACCAAACCCAGATAGCTTTTAAACCGGATTATAACATATCATTTATTTGTGAAACCATTTTATCATCAAAACTCAATTAATTATTAACTTTCTTATAATAAATAAAATTAAAATCCAAATATACATCTATAAATATTAAAAACGAATAATGTAAAACAATCTCCGTAATACGGGGGATAAAATCTAGTATACGATAAAATGCCATTAGTTGATAATTTCAACGATTTGTTACAATCCTTTGTACGCAATGGTTGTTAATTTCAATTAAACAACTAGCTAAATATGCTTTATTGGTTTATTTTCGTTTTATTCAATTTTTTAAGTTTATGGGTTGAATTGTCCCTCTCTCCGATAGCTATGTTTACATAATTTAATTCCTAATGATCATGATTTTCGTCACAAAAATCAACCTAGGAAGATTAAAACACGTAATAAAATCACATGTACATATGATATAAAGATTGTATGGGTCAGTTTGTAGATTTGATAGACAAAACTGGATACATCATCTATAAAGAGATTTTAATAGTTAAATGGTTTTAATGAAATCGTTTAGTAGTTAAATCATTTTGTTACACACTAACAAAGTTGTGGGGCCAGTTTGCTAATTTTACAAATAATCGGAATACACGATTGGCTTAGTTTGCACTGAGTTTTTAATTTTGAGTTAGATTTCAGAAATTTTGAAAGATCGTGTAGCGAAACTATTGAATCTTTGGTATGAAATTTAGAAAAAAAAATAGTCAAATTGAGAATGGTACGATGCTTAAAAGATTATTTTTGTAATGGGTCTCTCTGAAAGTAACATTTCTATTCTTTGATATATATGTACGGTTTGTCTACGTCTCATTCTCCATAGAATACGTTAAGCCTAGGTGATTTTGTTGCATTACCCGGTGGGCCTAGAGTCTGGGCCCATGGTCATAGATAAAGCAACGAGAACACTATACAAATGGGTCATTATGGTATAATATTCAAAATGAGTCCATTGGGTCTAGACCAATATAAAAATGGAAATTACAAAGATCGTTGTGAACTTCTGATTAGACATTCAAACAATCAAACCTGTTTAGGATCTGAACGCCATACCTGTTTAGGATCTGAACGCCATATTCTATCTGATACGAAACCGTCAAACCAATAGTGAAACCAGTTTGGATGAACCCAGTGGCAACCCGATCCAGTCCGTCAGTTTAAATATATATTTATGAAAACCAATTAAAATCAAACCGTGCTGGTTTCAAACTAGTCCGGTTGTATCTCTATAAAACTAGTTTCTGATATCGGCTTTGACTTTTGTTGACTCGCTCCAACACGGTTTTAAAAACAGATCCGATTTGGCTCAAAATATGGTTTATGCACCTCTAGCCGTGTTTGTTTTCTTTCTTCTTCTCTTTGTTTTATTTAAAGTATTTTTTTTTTCTTATAACCTTTCATGTATAACTAGGTTATTAACCCGTATATAACACGGGTGGAATTATATAAATCGTGTAACAAACACACATTATTTTATAGGATTCCATAATTTGTGATGTATGTTTTGGTAGGACAACATGATATATATTTCTTAATAACGATACGAAAATAAATGATTGTTAAATATAACTTTCAACCAAAATAACATTTAGTTTACAATTATTATAAAAGATAATTATAACTTCAACTAAAAAATTCAAAAACTATATCATCAAAGCTAACAAATGACAAGCCATATAGATCACCTTTAAATTCATACGAATTTGAAAGATGAGTTTCGAAACTGAAACATAATTTGTTTGGGCAGTCAACATATTTGTAGGTGGACAAATTTGCTCAAATTGAAGCCTTCTTAACAATCAACGACATGTTCTCCGCAAGATAAGCATCATGCTTGGGAATGCAAGGCCTCCTTATATAAGCTTAAATTCGGTTACCCTGTTACATAATTAATGTTACCAAAAAACGTGTGAATAATATATAAAAAATAATAACTAGAATGTGTACGTGCTAATGCATGTAAAATTGGATTATATAAATTATTTAAAAATATGTAAAAACGTCATTTCGTCTTGCAAAATCATCTCAATTGACCAATCTTCCCCCGGTTTGCTATTGTCCTTGAGACGCCATAACTTCAATATATGAACCTTGAGGTTACTTTCATTGTTAAGAATATCTAACTCGTTCAACATGTAATGTTTGTTGGCTCCATGTGCTATTTGTAAACAAATAACAATACATTGTTATAATGCATGAACAAAACAAATAATATAAATGAAGTAAATAACTATAACGAAGAAAATCTACCTTACAAACTAACAAATATGATATTGCAAAAGGTGGTGTGATGATGTGAAAATTCGTGTGTCGAAGACACACTATATAGACAGGTAATAGGAGTAATATTTTTGAATTGTTAAACAAAAAAGGAATCTATTATGAAACGGTTATAAGTTACATAATTATAATATTTTGGTTAGTAAAATAAAGGTATTGATTTCTAAATTACAAGTCAAATACATTAATTTTGAATTTTAAAAGAGCTTGAAATATGGACCTTACTTGCATTGTTACACATGTTTATAGAATTGTATGGTTTTTATGTATTTATACCAAACTGTGTGATTCTCACAAACTACTTGTTAATTGACATTTTATTTTATATACATGCTACATGTACAAACATTAGAGGATGATACTTGGAGAATACACTAGACTTCGTTTATTCAAACAAACGGGCAAACTATATAGTTGTATTATTTATTGTAATTCTTTGTTACAAACTTGCGTATATGATGTTTAAATCAATTAATGATAATATTGTCACTTAATAGTGTCACATGTGTTTTGAGCAATCTGCACGTCACACTCGAGCGTTTCCGCTTAAGCCAGAATGTTACAGTTTAATTATCCCATAAGTTGTTATTTTATATATGAAGAATCCAACATTTTCTCATCTCAAAGAACAAACTTGTCACACCTCGCCTTCGGACCTAGGCGTGTGACTCACAGTTGGTACCACTTTTGTCAACTTATCAAAGTTTACAGCGGAAAGTGTTAATTTAAAATATTTACTTTTATAACATAGGAAATTAAATACCCTGGTTTGTTTTACAAAATTACTTGTTTAAAAACAAGTTTTACATATGCATTATTACAAAATTAGCTGAGCCACCAGCTGCATACTATGCCTAGTGATCTTCTATCTCCACTAGCATATTCATCACTATTCTTTACTCATGGTTACCTGAAAACAGTTTGAAAATACGTCAGCTATATGCTGGTGAACACGCAGACTTGATAAAAGGTTTTCACAATTCGTTATGACACATGGTTAGTATGTCTCAATCCCATCTCATCGGAACTAAACATACGCACAAACCACATAATCGAACTTCACTCGCCCTAGATACAGTCACTTGCCTCATGGTTAGTATGTCTGTAGTGTGCCCACTACAGTACATATATGTAAGGATCCAGACACATGTGTATTTTAGCCTGAGTGTTTAGTACTACCTTGTATCAAAACGTTTTAGAGGATTTGAACCAACCCTCATGCAAATACTTTAATAACTCTTTTACATATGGATAGCAATCCATAGTTTAAAGAGTAAGTATCTTTTCAAAAAGACAGTATATAGACGTATTCACGTCATAAAACAATTTACACTATAAAAAGGTTGGACGTATTCACCTTTTGATATATCAATGTATCTCACTGATAATTGCTTGATCTTTTATCTCGGACCTATAGTACGAGAATAACATTTCATAAATAACTGGGTCTATAATCTAGATTTAGACCTTCAGTCTATTTGCATAACCTTTACCTTGATATTCATTTCTTTTTATAAAGCATTTATATGCTACGTTTCTTCATCATGAAGAAACGTATATATATCAAATTTCTTCTTACATAAGTAATATCTTTATAATATAAAGAACAACATTTCATCTATAATCTTATCTTATGAAAGCTTATATTTCACTTACTTATTTGATCAAGGTATAGACTATACCCCTGACTATGGTCTAAGCCATATAAAATAATACTAAAATAATAACTTAAGCATAACCCCTACCTTATAAGGGTATTTTGCCTAAGCTTTAAACGAGCAGCACTTCTACTTCCTTATCATGTATTGAAGCTTAAATCACCAGAACCTTGTTTCGAACTCGCTTAACCACTCAACAGAACGTTAGAACTTCAGTTCATGCACGAATCACAAGAAATCGGGAACTCGGAACCTCACAATGGTCGGGCACACTTCCCATGGTTATGTTGTGTGAAAGTGAGTGTGAAATTGGGATGAGAATGCTTCAAACCCGTAGCCCCCTTTTATAGGCAAAGTTTTGCCTACCATCGCGTAGCGCGATGGGCCTCTCCATAGGCCATCGCGTAACGCGACGTCGCAATATACGAGATCTTGCCACGTTGTTGGACACGTGTATCCGATTACTTAACCCAGTCATCGCGTAGCGATACCCTCTTCCTTCTGGACCATCGCGTAGCGCGACGCCCCTTTTTCTAAACTCCTGGGAAACTGCATCGCGTAGCGCGATGATCTAGTCTGTATACCCATCGTGTAGCGTGATGGGTCTGGAAATTAGAATTTTTATTTTAGTCCTTGAACTTGAGTATCTCGTCACTTCTTGGTCTATCTTCCACAGTTCAAAAATACTAAAGCGGCCCTTATGCGGCTCGCGGCGATGCGAGCGTGCGAAGTGAAAAATGCGCCATCAAAACGCCACATTACGCCCATCGCCGGAGTCCGTGTCCTTGCACGTCAAGCACCCTCCGCTAGGACCAGTGAGAGTGATTGGCTACACAAGAACATTACTATGGAAAATTCCTTCCTTATAAAGTGCTCTTATTTCTTTTCCACTTTCCATGTGAGATGGAGTTTTCCTTATTCCTTAACATAATATACTCTTGTTTCCTTTTATCTCATTTGTTCCCATTACTTATCTTAAGAATATTTTTAATCCTTTAACTTTATAAAGTTGTCAAATTTGGACCGAAATTTTGTGGGTGTTACAAAACTCTTTTATTTTATTAAAAAAACTTAAAAAAATGAAAAAAAAAATAATAGTTGAGTAATGATTGCAAGTAGCTCTATTCATTACACCTTTTTTAAAAAAAAAAAAAAAGCCCCTATGACGACATGACACCACATGACGTAAAATGCCTCTATAGGATCTCATACTACACATGTTATAACTTATAAGGGATAGAAGCCATAGAGTATTTAGAGAGACTTTTAAACTTAATATATATCATTACTTCAATAAAAATGAGGTGGTACATTCAACAAAGTGTATGAAGTTTGAATAAGTATATATATAATCTTGTAATCAAAAAGTATATAGGTCAAATTGTAAAAACCCAATGAAAATGAATTTCACCCACCAGCTCCTACCCGACCTGCAAAACAAGCAAGGGTCAAGTTATACGTGAGTATAAAACCCTGTTTTGGCCGACCAAAATTAGTAACTTTAAAGAGTAAAATGAACTTACTTCTTATACAACCTGGGACGGCATAATCGACATTTGTATGAAGGTGTTAGAATGAGTGGATAGGATGCCCCCGCACCATGGGGTGACTTCGACCTTGGAAGGCACCCACACTCTGGACGCCAGGTTATCACGAGAAGTCACATTCCGTGGGATGTGCATGCAACCATTTAGACACCAAACCTCACTCTAACTATTTTGGGCAATCCGGATTTTTTTCCCATATTCATTTATCTCATAACCAGTTACTACCATGGCATGGTTCATAATATGCTTTATAACACCTGACCTAATAACACATTTATCAATAAGATGATGGACGTTAATACACCCATGGTCAAAACAAGAAGAGAAAAAGATCACTGTGTTAATTTCTGACACGAGCGTTCAAGTGTTTTTATTCTAACAATGTTGATGCTCACCTTGTTAATAGGTCTATAAACAAAAATCATTATTTAACATTACACAAACATATAACAAAAATCAACACCTTGGTTCTTAACAGGTGTGAGGGCGCCGATCTTACACCAATGCATTGCCGCCGTAATCAAGCAAAAGCCACGGCTCAATGACAACGACAGTTTACGGTTTGCTATGAGACGCAACATTTAATAAGAGCTTGAAATAATCATAAAGAAAACGCGTCGTTATTTTGATTTTAGGGCATTTTTGGTTTCAAATTAGGGGAGAAAGGGGTGCTAGCAAGGGTGGATCTACGTAGATGGATTCGGGTTGACAAGAACTCATTGAGTTTCAGAATTTTAATAGTACGCTTATATAAAATATGAGAGTGAACACACATATAAATTGTTGAGTGAACTCATATACAAAGGGAACCATAGTCTATCGGTAAATACCCCTCCTCCCTATTGTCAGAACCCGGTTTTGATTCGCTCTTTCTGTGTGTTTTTATTTAGGAAAATTCCCAAATTGTTCTTTTAGAAGAGAGGTTCTCAAAATATCCCCACCAACCAAAATCTTCCTAATTTTTCTCCCCGGTTTCATCGTCGACGAGGAAATTTATCGGCGGGATGACGGGTCTTTGTGGCCACTAACTAATTGCCACATGTTACAAAGCCCGGCCGCAACAACACAATTTTGTAGAGATTAGGGGGTGATTAGGGGCGGTTCTTTCCTTGGGCTAAACCGGGCTGCGGCCCCATCATCTTTTTCGTTTAGTAGTGTATTTTTACCGGAAAAATTCCAAAAAAATTATATTATTAAGTCTGGCTCAACCATATTATTTAAATCCGGCCCATCCATGTTATTTGAGTCTGGTCCATCCATATTATTTGACTCCGGGCCAGCCACAAAATGTTAAAAAATAAAGCCTGGCACAAAAAATAAGCCCATATTTTGTTGGATGTAACCATCTTAATAGGCCTGTCACGTGTAAATGACCGGGTCGAACCTATTGAACCCGTGAGATTCATAAATATGAATTGGGTTATGAGGTTGCAATTAAAGTTTTATTATATTTGGTAATGTCTTGGCTAGCAAGTCAGGTTAATATATATAAACCGAGTTATAGTTAGACATTAGAAACACACACGAGATGCAACCGAGTTAGGATTCATCTAAAGAAACACGAGTTACGTGAAATAAGGGTTTTAGAATTTATTTCCTCTATATAATATTGAGAGTTATTCCATATTAGTTATTGTGTTTACTTTTTGGTGAGTTATATCAATTCGTTATGGAGATTTGAGTCCGGCCCATTCATATTATTTGTGTAAGAACTTTGAATGATTGAATTTAAATTTAAATTATTGAATTGGTATTTGCGTTGATTGATTGAATATAGATCGTTTTTATTGTTTGATCCGACCAGAACCGGATTGCCGACCCGAAACACAGGAGTACGGGAAAACAAAATTTTTTTTGGCTCTCATGAATTTCGGCCCATCCATACTAGACGTTCAAGATCCGCCACTGGGGGTGATGACGGATTTAAGCAGTCGTTGACAATTTTTTCCGGTTCGGAAGCAGCGAAATTATTAAACAACTGGAAACACTTAAATTCGTCATCGCCGCAATGATTCCGGTGACGGCGATAATTTTAATGGCGACAGTGTCAGATGACAACTTTTGTCCAAGTCGCTGGCGACAAAGTTCTTAAATGGTGTTCACGGCGGCAACGACACTGGCTGTTCCCGTTGGCAGGGACATTTGTCAAATTTGTCGGATTTGTTTTTAAATAAAAACATTTAGTGAATTCTTACTTATAGAGAGAGTAGAGGAGAGTGATGAAGAAGTATGTTAGTGAAGATGAGAGAGAGAGAGAGAGTGATTGAGTGAGTGGAGAAAATGTCAAAATCAAATAAATAAACGTATAAAATAATAAGGAGAGAGAGAGAATTACAAACAAATATAACATTATATATATATATTTAAAAACCAACTTTCGGGTGTTTCACACCGAATACTGTTCATCGAAACGAACCAATTACGATTTTGCACGTGCCCCAGATCCTTTCTTTTTCACGCTGGCAGTTACAAGGTAATTGCAAATTTCCTAGCCTACCGAGAGCCACATACTTTTGTTTGTGTCATTGAATTCCTTTACACGTGTTGTTTTACCACCATCTCGCTTCACTTTCTGTTCCTGAGTCAAGTTATTGAGAGAAAGGAATGGAAAGCGGAAGGAATCAAGAATAAAATGGGTGTTCTAGAGATTATTTTTTGGATGGAAAGGAATTGAATGGAAATGAAATTGAGAGGAAACTGATGGTGTTTTCTTTCTTTTCAAATTGGACGGAATGAGAGGGGAAAAGAAATAAAGAAGTTGCAATTACTATACTGCCCTCGTCTTGTTAAATCTTTCATTCTTTTTCTAATATTATCCAAGCTAAGCCATCGTTCATCAACAAAGTACTCGATGCCCCAAGTATATCCACAGGCCACATCAGCTTCTCAATGCTCGTTCTTATCAAGTTTACTGAGGTTAATTTCACTTTGTTTTCTTGTGAGCGTTTTGTTTTAGATCTGAAACTTTGTGTTTTGATTGTTTGTGGTTATGATATGTAGATTGACCTTGTGTCATGGTTCGGATTTGGAATCGGAGTTTAGTTGACCCAATTTTGAAAAGATTTGGCTTGATTTGGAATGTGATTACGTCTCTAGGAATCTGTGTAGATGATTTTGTGTAATTAGGGTTGACTATGGTTAGGGTTAGTCCAATCAGTTTTTGACTGGGTTGTGAGCTCTGTTTTGTTTGGTTTGTTGGTAATAAATTGGCTATCCAAATATATATATATGCTCTATTAGTTGATTGCTCTATGCTCAGGTGTAAAAAAGTTGCATCTGAATGCCAAAGATAAATATGGATTCAAGTAATAGGGTCAAACACTAATATCTAAAAGTTCACCATTCATGTCATGTGTTGTCTTCAGTTCTCACCATTTATATGCATATGAAATAAATATGTTCCAAACTAATATCTAACTACTGCAGTTTTTAAAAACGCATTATCTGTAAATGAACGACAAACTAACTCATTTGCTTATCATTTGCAGGCGTTCCAAGTAACAGGGTTAAACACTAGAACCGCCAACAAAAAGGCTTTTTTGGAAAAACTTAATGCAGCACATTTCAGGGGGTAATCAGGTCAGTACACATATACTATGGTGACTGGTTTGGGACTCAAAGGTTGGAGAGCATAAGTGCATAACCACAAACGAGTGATAGATATTGGAAAGTAACGTATTTTTTATTTTAATTTTACCTAAGGGTATAATGATAAAATTATAACTTTTCTTTCTTTTTCTCTCTACTCGAGAACACATAAATTACATACTTTCTTTCCCTTTCTATTAAACTAGGGAACACGAAATAATATCACTCGTTTCCTTTATTTTATCTCTTAGTTTCCTTTCCTTTCTTTTCTCTGTTTTAATGAAATCCGGGAACAGAGGGGAACTTTCTCTGTTTCTTCTCTCTTACTCTCATCCTCTGCAAGGTTTTTGACCACCGGAGCATATCATCTCTCTTTTTGTCTGATTACTGAAGGTAACTGACTGGCTTCGTCTCTTCTGATTGGGTTATGTATTTAGTTAATTCTTTCAGTTTGTTGTTTTCATCTTCTGTAGGTGCTATACGACTAGGGTTCCGAACCAGAGGGCAGTGTTTCATCTTCTCAAACGGTGGCAGTTGTATATGAAGAGTAAATCAACGACGACGACCCCTATGTTGGCCCAATGAAATCTTCATTTCTTAATCTGTACAAATTGATCCTCGAATCTTTATTTTTTTTTTCTTTTAACAGTTCTTTGTTTGATTAGATGAATGTTTTTAATAGATAAGGCTGGATACAGAACCCTAATTTTTGTATTAGCGGTGGAAAGGCTACACTTATTGATCATTTTGTGAGATATCTTACACATCTGGTTCATAGATTTGAACAAGCTTTTCTTTTCCAAGTATGATAATCTGATCTAGGGTCTTCATAGGCACTTGCTCTAAGAATAAATAGGCGTACATGGATGATTGATCAATCCAGTGAATATTTTGGTTATGGATTTCTAGATTTATTTTTTCTTTAATTAGGTGAATCCCTTTACTACTTGGATAGCCTAAAGTAGCAGTACAGCCTTTCCAAATAAGCAAACAAGGTTGTTTTGGTAATGGCTCTTCGTCATCGAGCCGCCCTGTATAATGTATCCTATGAACCAAGCTCTGGGACAAGTTTGACAACTCAACCTGCATTTTAGTTGTCACCACATTAAGTAATTTGTTACCTAATTTTTACTCTGTCTATTATGTGTTTCATAAGGTGACTATATTTTTTATAATTTGTTACTATTTTGTGGCCACATCAACTCAAAATTTTCCATGATAGTACTTCAATTTATGTGGCTATGAAGACTTGGCAGCATGCGCTAACATGGTCAACTACTAACATCTACTTGAACATATTACAAGATAATAGCTATGTTGAATTGTCAGTGCGCTAACTTGATATTCTTAAAGGTTGGACAATAGATGCAGCAACGGATGGAGGTCTGCCTTTGCGCCTACACCTAAAAGACATCAGGTTACTTCCTGTCTTCGATTAGAAGTTACTGTCATAAATATAACTGCTTTAGCAATACCTTAGTGCTCAATTTTTGTGGTAGTCTTTATAAACACTACTTTCCTTTCTCATTAAAGGAAGCAGATTTCATTTTGGGCGGTGATGAGGGAAAGGGGCGCACATATGCCAAAGGTTATATGAAGAGGCAGAGAGTCTTTTCATTTTTAAATTGCACTACAAATAGAAATGTAGGTGCTTGCACTTCATCTTGCCTTGATCAACATGAGGTTATCCTTTTAACATTTATATTTCATAAGATTGGCATTTAACGTATGATGAAAAAACAGCATTTTGCTTTAGTATTATTTGGGTTATGTTTTATTTTTCTTACTTCATTTGCAATTAAGGTAAAATCATGTTGTTTCTGCAAGTTGTTTATAAATAATTCCATATTATGTGTTGGGATTGATTCGTGGAGATTTATGAATGATTTATGAACATATATCACAAACAAAACATGGTCATAACTCAGCCCGCAGCAACGCGCGGGTATAGTTGGTATTAGCTTTTGAATTAGGTAGTCATTTTTTATTGGTTCACCCAAAGTTTGTCGTCTTTCATGCCAAACATGTTGGTGATGCCAGATTTGTGAGGACTTTTTGGGAACTTTTTAAAAATAAAATATTTTAGAAATCTCTTTCTTTTAAAAGGAGAATTTGGTAATTTTTCTTTTTCTTTTTTTCTCTTTTAAACCCTAATAATTAATTAGGGTATTACACTTTTGGTTTACCCACCCAACCGCTCTATGCCTTCACATTGCAGACCACACAACCCACAGTGACCATGACTCAACTTCATCCTACCCCATCCCCTGCATACTAACGGCCACCGCCTCCGTCCTTCACCTACTGACATTGCCACTTGTCGACTTGCCCACTTTCCCTAGTCGCCTCCCCTTCACAGTAAGCTTATTCAGTGTTTTAAAAACCGGTTCAAACAGTCAGGATGAACCGGTTAAACCGGATTTCGCACAGCAGGCTGGTATTTTGAGCCTAGTATTTTTGGCCGGTTTGCTAGAGCGTCGTATCGGCGGTTTTTCTAAAATACCGGTTTTTACCGGCAAACCGGTTTTATGTTCAAGAAATTTTTGATATTTACGGCCCATATTTTATCAAAATTACTTTTAACCCAACAATTAATATTTAAACGTGTAAACTTTAGGACTATTTTTTTTAAATTAAGTGCTTTTGTATTATTTTTTTAATATGGATTAACTTTTAGATTATCTTTTGTTATGAAATCATTTACTTTTGGGTTATTTTTGGAGTTAAAGTTGTATTTATAGGAAATTATAAGGTAAAACGTTCAACCAGTTGAACCTCCCGGTATAACACGGTTCAACCGGTTATACCATTTTTAGCCTAATCCGATACGAGTAAAAAACCGGTTTTTAAAACATTGTGCTTATTAAATTTTTATATTTGATGTGTTTGAGTTTAATGCTTGAATTGGAATTACCAAAATTATCAATGCTAATATACTATGCACAAACTTTTGAGTTTGATGCCTATTGTTTTTACAAATAGGGCACTATAATTGAAAGTTTTTGTTGTTAGAATTAGACACAACGCTTAGTACTATGGGTTAACTGTTAATGAATTATCATATCTCAATATACATATCAATTATTATTTTTCTTAAAATTTCTTAGTGAACTTTTTTCTCAAAAAGTTGTTGCTCAAGAATATTAAAATTTTTCTTATTCAAGCTAATAAGTTAATATTTTAAATTTTAATGATGGTGTTTATATTTTGATTATTGTAACATATTTTCATCATGTGATAAACTTTAGTTGACCCGGACAGTAAATCCATTGGGAAAATTTCTTGGATTCGTCACTAGGTGCTAGCTGTGAGAGGGTGTGCTGCTTCCATCATATCAAGGAAAGGTGATACATTGTTACCATGACCGACCCCTGATAGTGCGAGCCTGACAGTTAGCCGAGGAACGTAATATTTGGGGGCCAATTTTTTTTATGAATATATTTATTTATTTTTGTATAAAATATGTATGAATCTTAACCATCTTAAACTAGTGCTTTACACGTTCAGTGGACGGGAATATCAACACGGTAATATGACGACTACATTATTTTTTATAACATGAACGGGGAGAAGGCATGTCCGGATGAGATAATGAGGTGAAGCTCAACTTGAAACAGGTCAAAACGATAACCACCATATTAGCTGAATAACTAATTTACACAACCAATGTATACAAAACACCATACAAGTAGTAATACAACAATAGACAAAATAGAGTTGTAAATGATAAAAATTATATAAATATTATAAAAGAGAATGTTGGTACTACAAAGTTACTATTTTAATAAACTTTTGTTTTGGTATATAATAGATAATTTCCACTTGGAAAACAACTTAACTTCTAGCATGTTGGTTGTGTGAAGATGTTCTTATCTCTAATTTGGTTTACTACCCAAGTTCAAATATTTGCAATGAGAAATGGTTGTTATTGTTTGTTTAAATAGTTTTTTTTTCTGCTAAGTCCAATTTGGTGGGTCATGAGTGTTGTATATTCCTTTTTTTATTTTTTGTTTTAGTTATGGTAACGTAACGAACATATGGAAACCAACCAAATTTGTTAAGACTCACCGCCTCAACGCCCAGGATCAACATTGTCCGGGTTTTACAAAGATCGAGTTTTACTGACCGACGCTACGCCCATAACACACGTAACCGAAATCGCCGGAATTCACGTCAACTTACAAATTCAACGTCCGGGATTGACAACACTTGAGTTTTACCACCGTCCGAGTTTGGCCGGCGCAACGCACCGGTAAAACACTAGTTTAATACGATAAAAGTTAAGGTTCTTGTATATATATATATATTTCTTTGTTTATATTTTACCTTAACAAATAAAGGGATCAACTTACAAAACATAGCACACACATGCATATGCAAATTTAAATCAATTTACACACACAGAGTTGACGTTCTAAAGTCAAAATAATATAACATTAACGTTAAGGCTGTATTTTTATTTGTTAAAAAAAACTCTTAAAACTACTGTGAGTGCACGATTGCAAAATCAACTAATCTACATTGTGTAAAGATACATAAAATTACTAAATCGCCAACATAAATCCATATGCATATATATGGCAAACTTAATACACCAATATTGCTTGCAAGGACATCTAATTGTCCATTATAGTTTATCTTCACTTATAAAAAATATAATTTAAAGAATTAGAAATTTAAGGTGACAACCTAGAAAAGGTTGGCAAGTAGCATGTTCTAAACCAAATTTCACATATTTAGATACCTCAATTTTTGTTTCCCATATACAAAAATAGGCTAATCTTGGAAAAAAAATATCCAACTTTGGTATGATTTTCAGTGAAAGGTGTTAATGTCACACCTAGAAAAGGTTAACATGGTCAAAAGTAACCAACCCGTCATCATTTAAACAGATTATTACAACTTTGAGGCCCAATTGCTAGTTGCAGTTAGACGTGCAAAAAAAACCGGTTCCGGAACCTAATCGGTGGAACCGAACCGGAACCGGTTCCAGTTCCAACCCGGTTGGAACAATACCCGGTTTGGGTATTTTTGTACCCGAAAATCGTACCCGGTTCTCCTATTTGTATGTCAGTACCAGTTCCAACCCGGTTCCTACCCGGTTCTTAATTGGAACCGGTTCGGTTCGTACCCGGAAAAACCGGTTCCGACGGGTTTTTTTTGAAGGGTCAAACAAAAGTCAAACTAGCCGTTGGAATCGGTTCCAACGGTAATATAGCCGTTGGAACCGGTTTTTTAGACACCAATTAGCCGTTGGAACCGGTTCATGAGACACAAATCGTAATGAACCCAAATATCGAGGCATCTTGTTGTTTCGATCACCATAACAACTTCATCATTGGTTGCCATTTGTTGTCGGTTTAAGGTTAATTGTGGTTTGGAGTGTGTTTTATAGTTTTGGAAGTGGTTTAACAAGTAAACAAACAAACCTTGCTATTCATAGTAAGAAAATAACCTATTTATAGTTAAAAAACCGGTTCCAACGGTCAAAAACGGCTATATAGCCGTTGGAACCGGTTCCTAACGGCTCTAGTTTTTAAATTTCAAAAAAAACCGGTGGAACCGGTTTTTACGTAAAAAACGGTTCCGGTTCATACCCTACCCGGTTCTTAAAAGTTCGCATATCTGGGCATCGGTTCGGGTCGGGAACCGAACCGGTTCTTGATTGGAACCGGTGCCATTTTACAACCCGGTGTAAAAAAACCGGTTTGGAACCGGTTCGGGTTTTCCATTTGAACCCGATTTGTGCACCTCTAGTTGCAGTTAGTTATTAGAGTTTGAAGAAGGCCTGAAGAACCTTAGAACCAACTGCAATTAAAACTTTTGGTTCATTTAGATAAACGAACAAGAATTAACACATATCGCGTTCGTTCATTTATGTTCATGAACGTTCGTTTACGTTTGCTCATTTAAATTCGTTTATGCTCGTTCGTTTACATTCATTTATGTTAGTTGGTTTATGTTTGCTTAATTCCGCTCGTTTATGTTAGTTACTATATTCAGTTATAAGTTAGGCACATTACAATTATTCAGTATGTATAACCTTTTAGGTCCAACACATTTTTGTTCACATTTACTCTTCATTAGCTCGGTTGTATTCGTTCGTAAGCTATTTGCTTATATTGTTAACGAACAAACACGGACATAAACACATTCATTTTCTTGAATCTTGACAAACAAACATGAACAAAAAAACCTCGTTCGTTTATATTCTATGTTCGATTAAAGTTAAACAAACATGAACATGCTCCGTTCGTGTTTGTTCAACTCGTTCACTTGCGTAATAATTGTTTTGGTCAAAAATTGACAAAAGTGATTTCGTAACCAAATTAGTAAATGGGATTCGGTGCTTGCTTGAAATGAACGTAAAAGTGCTGGAACACAGAGATTTGTTACGAGGAAAAAACCCGTTATCCTGAGGATAACAAGAAAAAAACCCCGGGTGGTGAAAACTATCACCACCAGTTTATTAATAATCGAAAAAGGTTACAAGCGGTGGAGCTCTTTCTCTTTCAGATCATGTTACAAGTGATACTATTTCTAGAGTGTGAGAGTTGTGTAAAGTGTGTGTTTTGATCCAGAGATAGCTGCTATATTTATACAAATACTTGGCTAACAAACATTCCTAAAATTCCGGAGATAATTGACTCCTTCCAATTAGCCGTTTGATTCCACATTTCCTTTTTGAGCACGTGTTATTTGAAGTAATCCCTATAATTCCGGAGATAATAGACTCTTTCCTTATCAGCCGTTTGACCTTGTTGAGCATGTTCTTTGAGGTTGTTGGCGAGTAGTCCGAGTCATTAGGAGCACATGGGAACGTTGTATGACCTGGTAAACATCAAAGAAAGGCGGTGGAATCGTTAGCACAATAATATATTAAGGATATCTGTATCTTCGGAGGATACTATATCCTGGAGTTATCCTGAACATATCGTTTGCTTAGGATACTGAAAATCCGAGCTGTAACATATGTCCCCAAAATTAACGGCTGTAAAAGGTGGTTTACAGCTGTTGATTTTTTTGAATCTCGAATTCCGCAGATGGAGTGGATAAGCCTATCATTATCCAGGTAAATTTCTTTCTTTCTTTGCTCTTCATCTTCAATCACCATGAGTAAAAAACTCAAGCTTTCCGTCATCAAGTCCAGGCTCAGGAGGCTAAGGCTGCTGGGTTGGAGACTCCTGTTTGGGATGTGGCAGCTTGAGAGAAGATCGTGGCGGAGCTGAGCGGAGATAATGTAGAAGAGTCTTCCTGTTTGTTAAGAACGAAGCCTGGGCATTGTTCTTAATTTCCTGCAATTTTCGTTAGTAATGACATAATCTTTTGGGTTTTACATTGTGTTTTAGTAATGACATAATCTTTTGGGTTTTACATTGTGTTTTAATTGTATGATATTTTAGATAACTCATGTTGATACATTTTATTCATAATGTGTCCGAGAAATATTTTTGAGACTTAAGTTTTTGAAACAGAACATCTTAAGGATAATGTACACAGAAAACATATTTCTTAAACTTATTATATTTCAAAATAAAATATTTTAAAGATTATATCTTCAGAAAATATATCTTTAAGACTTATCATAAAACATCTTAAGGATAATATATCCTTATGCCTTGTGTGAGTTATCACAATCAAACCAAAAGATCATACCTTGAAATTTAAATTGAGTGATAGAACTAAGTGTAAAGAGTACCTTCATGGAGATCATTTATAAGTCTAGTTAGCTTACATATGATGTCCCCAATTGTTGAGCTTTTTAAGTATCATGTTTTTGGAATTTTGCTAAGTCAAAAACAACTTTGTAATATATCTACATTTAGCAATTTGTCCGATCTTCGATCTGTCAAAACAAAGTTAGATAATCCTGGTGATAAAGCCCATTTACTGGCGACAAGGCCTTTGTACTGGCGATAAAGCCTTTTCACCGGTGACTAGGCCTTGACTTAGAAGATATGAAAATGTCTAAGCTTGAGATAATACTGGGGAAAGTCCCAAATGTACGGGCATGTAAATACCAAAACTTGAGATAACATGAAAATATTATAAACCTTAGATAACATGAAAATGTTATAAACCGTATGTGTGACACGTCTGCCACTTATCTTAAGGATTTGGTATATAGCCAACAACAAACGGATTATCAGCTGGTCTGGTCCGCCTGCCTCGAACTATATCCGAATCATCGTGCGCTCCAGGCGTTTGTTGGAAAGGTGAAAACCTTAAAACCTTAGAAGATATCCAAGATATCTTATTCGTACGCTCCAGGTGTTCGTTGGAAAGGTGAAAACCTTTAAACCTTAGAAGATATCCAAGATATCTTATTCGTGCGCTCCAGGCGTTCGTTGGAAAAGTGAAAACCTTTAAACCTTAGAAGATATCCAAGATATCTTATTCGTGCGCTCCAGGCGTTCGTTGAAAAGGTGAAAACCTTCAAACCTTAGAAGATATCCAAGATATCTTATTCGTGTGTGAGGTGATCAGCCTCTGACTGTTGTGAAGATAACATATCCTTGTGATAACTGCAAAACACTAAGCTTTTAATGAGGAGTGGGTGTTTGTAAGGCCCCGAACCCGGTGACCCTACTTTAGCGTCGGATTTACTCATAAACACAGTTCTTCAAATCAGAGTTTATTAAAACTTTTCGCGGAATATAAAACATCAATCATTTGTTACAAAACATTAAATCCTTTCTTTGATACCATAACACAAAACTTTATATTTAAAACATCTTTACTTCTTTCTTCAGATGCCAGCCGTTCAATCCATGCCGTGTGTCATTCTCATGCTAACTCTATAATCAGCTCACCTGCGTGCATACTAAAAGTCAGCTACGCTGAGTGAGTTCTAGTTAATCGAACGCCATACAATACATACACATACATACATATCTGTAGATACATATCCATACTTCACTAGTTATCCTTCTGTTCTACATACATACTTGCTACCATACATACATACATATCTACAATCACTAACCTCAGTCTACCGAGAGTACGTTCATAGTTCACCGTCTATACCTGTACTCAAGGTCGTGAACACGTACAAGGTTCGCAGTCCTTACCTATGTTCACCATTTATGGTACGTACAAGGATCGCGGTCCTTCCCTATACCATAGTACATCCACAACACGTACAAGGTTCACAGTCCTTCCCTATGTTGCAACCTAATTCATAGCACGTACGAGGTTCGCAGTCCTCCCCTATGCTACAAAATCAGCACGTATAAGGTTCACAGTCCTTTCCTATGCTGAAATACATTCACAACACGTACAAGGTTCGCAGTCCTTCCCTATGTTGCAACCTAATTCATAGCACGTACGAGGTTCGCAGTCCTCCCCTATGCTACAAAATCAGCACATATAAGGTTCACAGTCCTTTCCTATGCTGAAATACATTCACAACACGTACAAGGTTCGCAGTCCTTCCCTATGTTGCAACCTAATTCATAGCACGTACGAGGTTCGCAGTCCTCCCATATGCTACAAAATCAGCACGTATAAGGTTCACAGTCCTTTCCTATGCTGAAATACATTCACAACACGTAAAAGGTTCGCAGTCCTTCCCTATGTTGCAACCTAATTCATAGCACGTACGAGGTTCGCAGTCCTCCCATATGCTACAAAATCAGCACGTATAAGGTTCACAGTCCTTTCCTATGCTGACGCCTAATTACATTACGTATAAGGTTCGCAGTCCTTATCTACGTTTACATATATCATCTACTTCACGTATAAGGCTCGCAGTCCTTAACTACGCCATTACCAGCCGAGTCTATGTCCGACAGAAGCTAGAGGGATTTGCCATCCTAACTTACTATGTCGAACGTAGAACTCACATGCCATTCGTGTACCTATATACACATACTTACATTATAACATAAGAACACTCTAGGCATTCTTTACCTCATTCATTTAACAACCATACCCCTTGTCGTTACGTGCAATATCCGAAGATCGTTCACGCCCCGACAAGTATTCATTTGAAATATTCATACATCTTCGATATATAATATTCGTACCTTTATTTTTAACCTGACAGTACGCGCAATATCCGAAGATCGTTCGCGTACCGACAAACAATCATTCATATCTATCACACATATCACATATGACATACACTTATCACTTAGGATAAATGTATTAATAACACATCGAGTATGCACACAGCCCCGAAAAACATAACAAGGAATGGGGCTAGAAACTCACCTGAACACGGTTACGTTCACCGTTAATCGTAATCCCTTTCTTCAACTGTGCACGGCTGACTGTATAACAAGTACACGTATCAAACAACTATCACTACTCATATCATCTTTCCAGTCTTAACTACTACCCACAACGAACAGGGGTCCGGGGGCAGCGCCCCTGGCAGCGGGGTCTAGGGGCCGTAGCCCCTAGCAGGGTCCAAGGGGCAGAGCCCCTGGCTGGGGTCGAGCTGCCAGGTCAGCTTGGAAAAATTTTATTTACATTAACTGTCTTAACACATTTTTCATTAGGTTTTTAATTTATTTTCTAATCGAACTTGACTTTAGGCGAAGTTAACCTTAGGCGAACTTAGCTTTAGGCGAAGTTACCAGCTAGGCGAACTTAGCTTTACAGCGAAGTTGCCATCAGGCGAACTTGGCTTCAGGCGAAGTTGTCATCAGGCGAACTTGGCCTCAGGCGAAGTTACCAGTTAGGCGAACTTAACTTTACAGCGAAGTTGCCATCAGGCGAACTTGGCTTCAGGCGAAGTTGTCATCAGGCGAACTTGGCCTCAGGCGAAGTTACCAGTTAGGCGAACTTAACTTTACAGCGAAGTTGCCATCAGGCGAACTTAGCTTGCAGGCGAAGTTCATCAGGCGAACTTAGCTTGCAGGCGAAGTTCGTCACTTTGAAGGCGAAGTTGCCCAGATGAAGGCGAAGTTGCCCAGACAACCGCTGTTTTAGTTTCTGATCGGCATTTCGAGCAATTTTAACACCCTTGCTATGGTTCAATATCACCCACTACGCTACCCGACCATTTTTTGTCGTTTAAACACTAAAAAGCTTGGATCTTTAAACTTCAAAGATCAAGAATCATACCTTTTTGGGCTTGTTTGGATCTCCTTTAACTTGTTAACGCAACTAGTCGCCCTCTCTCACTCTCGGATCAGTCCGATTCTTCCCTTGGCTTGGCCCGGTTCCGGCGAAGTTAGTGTATGTGTGTGTGGAGTGTGCTTGGATAAAGATAGAATGAAGATATTTTGGAGTGTTAGGGTATTTATATCCCTGAGATCCCATGGACCTAAGGCCCATTCTCATTTAACCCATCCTAATTAATCCAAGTCCACAACCCACATCCATTACCCAACACTAGCCCGACCCATACCAACTCCTATTCTATTATTTATTTCCTGATAACCCGGGTAAACTTTCTCTCTATTATTAAGTAACATAATTAATATTACTTGGAAATTTCGGGATGTTACAGTGTTAGCCTGGCTAACACCTCTCCGATGCTTAAGTCAGTAAACTTGATAAAGAGATATTAAAGTTTAAATATGAAACAATGTAAAAGTAGATCAGGGAACATACCTTTATCCTAAGATGTTGAGGATATGAACATACCAGTTAAGGATACTAACAAAAATATGCCTTGAGATGGATAGCATTCCAAGCTCTTGGTATAGGGACTCCCTCCATAGTGATTAATCTGTAGGCCTTTTACCTGCTTCTGAATCGATCAAGTAAGGACCTTCCCACTTTGGAGCTAACTTCCCATCTGCTGGGTTAGTAGTATTTTAGAATGCCTCTCTTAACACCATGTCCCCTACTTGGAATCTTCGGATTCGAATGTTCTTGTTGTAGGACTTGGCTATTCTTTGTTAATATGCTGCCATTCTGATCTTAGCTAGATCTCTGAGCTCATCAATAGTGTTTAATTCTTCAATAAGGCTTTGGTCTAGAGAACTTCTGTGGAGAGTCCGGCTTCCTGTTGGTAGACTCATACTTCGGGATAACCAAACCTTCATGAGCCTTCTTATCATCCTCTAGCCGGATGTATCTTAACGCCCTGTTTCTGACTTCATCAAGATTCCTGCATGGAGTCATGACAAGATCATCATAGAATGATGAATCCTTGTTTAACCCCATCTTGAGCGCTTCAACAACAGCCGCCATATAAAGGTTGGGGATATCCAAAGCTTCCCTACTAAATCTAGTTATGTAATCTCTTAGGGATTCCTTATTATTTTGAATAATTCTATATAAATCACCTGTCATTTTCTCAAAAGATTTAGTACAAGAAAATAGATTATTGAATAAGTTAATCAAATGAGCAAATGAAGTAATAGTGTTGGAAGGAATACTCAATAACCATTTGAGAGCGGGTCCCGTTAGTGTTTAACCGAACCCCTTGCATAGGCAAGCTTCTTTGATGTCAATAGGGATGGGGTTGATCTCCATCCTTTCTCTATACTGAGCTACGTGTTCCTCAGGATCCGTAGTGCCATCGTACAGCTTCATACTGGGCGTCTGGAACTTCTTGGGGATCTCCACGTCGCATATAGGCCATGTGAACCTGGATAATCTGTGACTGCCTACCGGAACTTCAGCTATGGGACGGATTATCCCAGGGATATTGGAAATCATATCCTTCATTTTCTGCAATTCCCTGGCTATCTCAGGGAATATCCCCTTATCCTGCACAGATCCACGGTTAGTGTATAAATTAGCATTAAGTAAACTGTTATCGAGGTCGTGGTTAGGTCTTTGGTATCCTGAGCCTTGACGGCTAGTTCCTCTATAGAGAGTATCCTCAGGATAAGGTGACGTCTGCATAGGGATGTCATTTCCAATATGCACTTCAGAGGATACCATTGGAGTCCTGACGAAAATATGCCGGCTGGCATGGTCGAACGAGGCTGCATGTTCATGGAGTTTGGCCGGTATCCTGACTGCTGCTGAGACGGAATCCTTGCTGATTGTGTCCCCAAGGATCCGGGATTCTAAAGGATAGATGATCCTGGAGAGCCAAAATCAAAAGCCTAGGGCATGATTGGAGTAGCCTCCTGCCCTGGTTTTTTCTTGATCCCTTCAATCTCTTTAAATAGCCTTGAGTTGGTCTTCTCTTGCTGCTCCATGTGAGTTTTGACTTGTTTCATCAAAGCAAAAATATCATTGTTAGAAATAACCGGATCTACCCGTATAGAGGTTCCCGGGTACGGTGGAAGTTCTTCTTTGGGTTGAGCGCTTTTCTTTAGGACTGACGGAGGACCGGGGTTAACATTTGAAGCAGTGGTGACCGGAATGGAGCTAGTTTTTGGTTGTGAGTCCATAATGAAAGGATGAAAGTAATTGAGAGTGGAACAAACGGTTTTGATGGATTAAAGCACCGATTGCCCCACGGTGGGCGCCAAATTGTTTTGGTCAAAAATTGACAAAGGTGATTTCGTAACCAAATTAGTAAATAAGATTCGGTGCTTGCTTGAAATGAACGTAAAAGTGCTGGAACACAGAGATTTGTTGCGAGGAAAAAACCCGTTATCCTGAGGATAACAAGAAAAAAAACCCCGGGTGGCGAAAACTATCACCACCAGTTTATTAATAATCGAAAAAGGTTACAGGTGGTGGAGCTCTTTCTCTTTCGGATCGTGTTACAAGTGATACTACTGCTAGAGTGTGAGAGTTGTGTAAAGTGTGTGTTTTGATCCAGAGATAGCTGCTCTATTTATACAAATAATTGGCTAACAAACATTCCTAAAACTTCGGAGATAATTGACTCCTTCCAATTAGCCGTTTGATTCCACATTTCCTTTTTGAGCACGTGTTATTTGAAGTAATCCCTATAATTCCGGAGATAATAGACTCTTTCCTTATCAGCCGTTTGACCTTGTTGAGCACGTTCTTTGAGATTGTTGGCGAGTAGTCCGAGTCATTAGGAGAACATGGGAACGTTGTATGACCTGGTAAACATCAAAGAAAGGCGGTGGAATCGTTAGCAAAATAATATACTAAGGATACCTGTATCTTCGGAGGATGCTATATCCTGGAGTTATCTTGAACATATCGTTTGCTTAGGATACTGAAAATCCGAGCCCTAACAACAATAATAAAACAAATTACCAAGAGTTGGCCTAATTGAAATCAAACTTTTACAAAGGGCTGCCCTAATTCCCCTTGCTAGTGATTCATTCAGCTAATGCAAAACATGTGAATCAAACTTTTGAGAAAAGTTATTGTCAAAATAGAAGAAATTGCAGCATTCTTTAACGTAACTGACACATTCACAAATATTATCAACTGGAAATAAATATATTAAACCAATGAAAGTTATTTGAATCAAATCATGATGAAACCCAGTTATTGTTTGAACTAAAAAACGGGAAAAATAAAATAAAAATAAAAATAATCCTAGTTCATAAATGATTAAAATAAATAAAACCCAGTTGATAAATCACTAAAATAAAGAAAACCTAATTCGAAATTGATAAAATCAAGTACCTTTGTTCTTAATGGGTGTTGTTAAAGCTGTAACAGGTATTGTTGAAGCCCTCTTTCGCTAAATTAGGTATCCAGTTAGCCTTAATTCCGTCAACAAAGATCCAAATATTAAGACAAATCAATCACGCCATTCACACATAAACCAATCAAATCAACAAATTACCTGCTGTTATTAACCGTGAGAAGCGAGATCTTATCTGCCCTAGGCCGAAACACCGCGAGTTATGAGTCGGACGAAGTAAGCAAAATCAAATTAAAGGGGCTCAGATTGTGTTGTCGTTCATATCAATGGGGTTTTGCAGAATCTAGTGAGGAGGAGGTGGAGGTTTCGTATTCTACATTTACACTATGTTACTGAGTTTCATTTAAAGGAGGAAAATAAAGGAAAATAAGGGATGGAAAAATTTGTTGTGTTCCCGAGTTTCATTTAAGAAAGGAAAGAGAAGGAAAATATAAAAAGGGTGTTCCCGAGTTTCATTAAAGGAAAGAAAAGGAGGGGAGAGGGGGTAGAAAATAATGAGTAAAATAAGAAAAATGTATCTTTCCAAATTGGAAAGATTAGGAAGGAAAGAAAATTAAAAAGAAAGAGGTGATGCCAAAAGAAAAGATAAGAAGAGAAAATTTTCTTTTTCTTCCCTTTCTTTTCATAAATGAACTCAGGAACACAGCAAGGAAGAGGGACAGTTTGTAGAATAAAGTTGAGGAAAGGAAGAAGGTAAAAAAGTAACTGCTATAGGCTTATCGGATGGCTGAGAATCAATCTTAATCCTTATCAAACGGTTAATATTCAATCTTGGATGTCTTTATCAGACGGTTATTATTCAATCTTGAATTTACATCCGACGGCCAGGATTGAAACACACTTTATGGTAACCTATATATATAATACTAGACGGGAGCCCGTGCGATGCAGCGGGAAACGCGGACTTTAGTAATCACATTACAAGTTTATGTCTGTTCATTGTTCGGTTTGAAACCGTGAAACTGTTCAAACCGGTCATTGGTTTGACTTCACGAGTGATTTTTTTTTCTTTAACTTTTGGCCAGCCGATTTCAATTTTCAATGGGGTAGTTTCAGTTTTCGACAACACGGTTTGGCTCACGGTTTAATTTAAAAATGATCAAACTAGACCGCAAACATTCATACGTAAAATGTAGTTTTTTTTAACTGAAATAAACTATAGCTATATGATACTCAAATTAAAGATAATAACACGCTCGTTTTTATGGTGTAATGTTTTATTAAAAATATTAACGTATAAAAAAGTTATGACCGTTCAAATTTTGTGGTGAAAGTTGGGTTAAAAGTGAAAATAAAAAGAGTATATAGGTAAAAGATTAAGGGTTATAGTTGTAAATATTGTTTAAATTTACAAAAGATGATTAAATTTAAGGGAGCAAAATTGTAACTATGTTTAGTGATTTTAAATTGCACGTGAAACTAATTATTCAAAAGACTATGTTACCCTTTCCAACATGCTTTGTTGTATTGTAAGCTATGTATTAAATTTTGTAATTTACTTAAAAGCAAACGTTTTAATTTGCCCATCTCTCCTTCATTATATATAGTATAGATATTGGGCTCAACATGTTTTTTATCCATAATCTATTTAAGTTATTGAGACCAAACTAAATTTAAAAACTAAAAAAGACAACATTAATCATCGTTTTAAAAAATTCGTTTATATATTTCATTACTCATATGGGCCTACGGACATTTTTTATTTCGGCTCGGCAAATGCATTTAAATTCTTTGAGACGACCCTAACTGTTAATCTACAGTACCATTTTAAATAGATTTAAAAAATATATGCTAAAAGTAATTATTATTTTTTTCTAAACAGTCATTGGAATCACTGACCTACCCATTCATCTTCATTACAACGATCATTTTTATCTATTTATGTCTTCCTTGTTCGCCTAGGGGTTCAACCCACCATGCAAAAATCTTGAGGAACAAGTGAGGCTCATCTCTGTTTACTTTTAGGTATATTGGTTTTTAATGATCCAAACTATTGTCTTTTGGTTACTGCTGGTCCCAACTAATGAATTGGCTAATAATGGTCCCAACTTTTTAAGTATTTGTTTATAACGGTCCGCGACTAACAGAATCCTAACTTCGTTAGTTTCAGATCGCCGGAAAAACGCTTTTGGCCGGAAAACTCAACTTTTTTCCCGAAAACTCAACATTTTCATCCCAAAGATTTTGGTAACTTCGTATCGGACCTTTAGGAACCTTTTTATAGTAAAAGCTCCAATTATTGAGGTCGCCAGAAACCTTAGAACCATCGTCGGAATCGGTTGATGGTGCTCAAGTGGTGATAGTTGGTTAGCGGTGAGTCAATTGGCGATGGTTGCGGTGTTCAGGTGGTGTTTTCCGGCAACAAGTTTGAATTTTCCGGCCAAAACGTTTTCCCGACAGCTTGAAACTAACGGCGTTAGGATTCTGTTAGTCGCGAATCATTATGAACCAATACTTTAAAAGTTGAGACCAACAATAACCAAAAGACAATAATCAAGACCATTAAAAACCAACATACCTTACTTTTATCAGTTTGTCAGAATGTATGCTGACTCATTGTTGGATCATGCATAGACCATGTATCTTATTTCCTAACATTCTTTAATATTTGATTTTGTTGAAACGGATTTAAGATGTCTAGAATTTTTTCTATAAAGCAATTATAATACTATATCCTCGAACCTGTAACATCAAATAAAAGTACAAGTAATTTGTAATGTCAGATGTTAAAAATTTATTGGTTCTTACCATTAATAAGAAACGTTTTATTTTTATTTGAATATATATATAGGGTTAGGTTATAATAGGAAGTATAGTTTTTATAGGAAGGATAGAAAATAATCTTGTCCATTGATTTTGAACATGGAGGTTTTATATTAGTTTAGGTCGAAATCATGTGTGAAAATAAGGGGAAGGGTATAAAAGGAATAACACATTTGTTGACTTTCTCTCTCCACATGCAAGGCACATGCCAAATTCCCCCATCATTTTAAAACGTCCATAACTTTTTTTACGACGTTTTTATTGAAAAACAAATTCACCATAATAACGAGTGTCTTTTTATCTTTCATATGAGTACCATATTGTACTATAAAATTTAAAAAAAATTAGTGGGTTTTTTACAAATTGTGTTTACCAAATTGTGTTATACAATAGTATTTTTCATTGTGTTTTTTCCATTTTATTTTTTATATTGTGTCATACAATTGTGTTTTTTTCATTGTGTTTTTTTCCATTATGTTTTTTCCATTGTGTTTTTTATAGTGTTTTCCATTGTGTTTTTCCGGACTTTTTCGGCGAGGTGGTGGCGGTGGGTCACGGTTGTGGTGGCGGTGGGCGGTGGAGTGGTGGTGGTTGTAGAGAGTAAATATTTTAATTGGGTTTTATGTAAGTGGGCTTTTGAAATTAATGTAAGTGAGTTTTTGAAATTAAATTAAGTGGGTTTTGATATTTAAGTGTTAAACTAAAATACCCTCCTTTCTAGCCTTCTTAGGAAAATCAAACTTCTTATTTGAACCTAACCCTATATATATATATATACTAGTTTTAGAGCCCGTGTCACACACGGGATAATTCAAATTATAAAATTTTAAGTAAAACAAATAATTGCATAACGTATATGAAAAAGAAATGTATTACATCTATACTTGTATCTATACAATATGTACATAAATTGATTTTATTTATATCACAAAATAATTTTTTTAAATTAACTTAATAAAAACAAATGCTCGTGCAAAAACGTACCCGAGAATATTTCTTTCTATTGAAAAATTCATTCTCGGTGTCATATATGTATAATTGAAAGACTTTTGGTTATGAACCAATTTCGGAAATAAAGCTTCTCATACGATAGTAGTTCTAACCACTCAGTCTAAATACAAAAGAAGCGTTACCTTTATTGATAAATTTATCAATTTACCACTCATCAAAAGAAAGTTAAACATTAAATTGTAACAATGGATGTTCTTCAAGATCTATGTTTTTCTGAGCTACACCATGAAAAAGATTATGATAAGTTTCAGAGGTCTTCTCGACTTTGTCATAATGACAACACAAAAAATAACATGCTTCTCATACAACGTTTTGATCACTATTGAAGGAAAAATTAATGTTAAAATAAATATTTCAAAATTGATAAAAGTTAGAAGCATTAATAGGCATGGGGGTGGTATGTCGAAAGTGTTCGCAGTCTTTTCTTACATTTTAATAGTTGAGGGAAAAATAGTCAGTTTGCCAAATCCCGAACCTTTTGATTATTTTAAAAAATGCCATTAAAAATAAATTTGAAACCCGAATCATGTTTAAAATTCTAACTTTCATACTTTTGGCATTTCAAGGTCAACACTTTGAACCCATAACAAATTTGACGATAAATCTATTTTGCATTTTCAAACTTTTAAAAATACTCAAAATTTTCATTTTTGACCCTTAACAAATTTTGACCTAAATGTAGTTAACTTGTACCAAATAATCTATTTACCAACTTTTGACCCGTAATATCAAATTTAAGTTTCATAAAAAACCTGAAACAATTTTCATTTGAGAAACGTGATTTGTTATTTATTTTGAAATACACCAAATATTTTGAACTATGTAGTAAAATAATATGTTAATATTTATATTTATAAAAATATATAGATATTATATAAATATAGTGTAAATGGAAAGTGAATAATTATTGATTTATTACATATATTAGGGTAAATTAGTTTTGGAGGGAAAAAATTGTGAGAATTAACCAAAACATGACAAGTGTTCATATTTATTTTACTTTATTAGAATAGGTAGATATATATGGGTTAGGTTATAATAGGAAATATAGTTTTTGTAGGAAGGATAAGAAGTAATCTTGTCCATTGATTTTGAATATGGAGGGTTAAGATTAGTTTAGGGGGAAATCAAGTGTGAAAGAAGGGGGAGGGCATAAAAGGAATAACACATTTGTTGACTTTCTCTCTCCACATGCAAGACACATGCCAAATTCTTCCATCATTTTAAAGCGTCCATAACTTTTTTTACTATGTTTTTATTAAAAAACAAATTCACAATAATAACAAGTATCTTTTTATCTTTTATATGAGTATCATATTGTAATATAAAAATTAAAAAAAAAATAGTGGGTTTTTACAAATTGTGTTTTACAAAATTGTGTTATACAATAGTATTTTTCATGGTGTTTTTTTTTCATTGTGTTTTTTCCATTGTATTTCTTACATTGTGTCATACAATTGTGCTTTTTATTGTGTTTTTGTCATTGTGTTTTTTTTCCATTGTGTTTTTCATAGTGTTTTCCATCGTGTTTTTTTGGACTTTTCCGACGAGGTGGTGGCGGTGGGTGACAGTTGTGGTGGCGGTGGGCGGTGGAGTGGTGGTGGTTTTAGAGAGTAAATATGTAATTGGGTTTTATGTAAGTGAGTTTTTTAAATTAAGGTAAGTAGGTTTTGTATTTAAGTGTTAAACTAAAATACCCTCCTTCCTAGCCTTCTTAGGAAAATCAAACTTCTTATTTGAACCTAACCCTATATATATATATATATATAGGGGAGGGATTTTTTGAAAATCATGTTGAGTTTTAAGAACTTAAGAACTCCATTCTAGGCCACACATTTAATTAAATGGATTGGAATATGTGGTTAAGATTAAATCTGGCAAAAAAGTCAAAGTAGGAGAGAGGATAAAGATGTAACTGATTACACTAACTTTCAGGTCCGTTATACATGTGTAAAAAGTCGACTCGGTGCGTAAAAAATTCTATAATTTTTTTACGTCTATGTAACCTACATATATTACGTATGTGTAAAAAAAATTTCGAAAAAAAAATCGTTACACTGAGTTCTTTCGAGTTCTTAAAACTCAAAGGGGTTCTCATTTGAAATCTCTCCTATTTATTCATATATATATATATATATATATAAAATTTATGCCCTTAAAAATTAAGTGCTTCAACCGGTCGCCCACGTCATCGTATGCCCCAACCGGCTCTTGTTGTGGACAAACAACCTAACATGATTCCTAAATAAAGACAAAAGTCGATCAAAACTAAAGAATACGCATATGGTTAAGAGAAAGTGACAATTTATGTATGGGGATAATGGTTTTAATACTCTTAATTTTTACTCATTTGACAATAAAACTTTCAGCTAATGATTTTTTATGGCATTATTGGTTACACTATAGAACAAAATTGGGAGATAAATAATTAGTTGAGAGTGTTATCGTCTAATAAGTGGAAGTTGAGAGTATTAAAAACCAATAGCCCTTATACATGTACAATTTACAAATTTGTATGGGCCGGCTTCGAGAAATGAAAAAAAAATTTGGGCCGAACACGAAAATTTTTTTGAGCCTTAAGTAAAAGAAGTATTTTATTGGGTTTAAACAATTTAATTTTTAAATTGATTTGCTTGCTTATGATTTGGGTTTTGTAAAATACTTTTTTATAAAAATAGGTTAAACATGTCTCAAATTTGGGTTGTGTAAAAAACATTTTGTATAAAAATAGAATTAAACATGTCTCAACTGAGATTATAACTCACAACCTTTTGGTTGAGAGTCATATCCTTTTACCACTAGACCAAGCTTGTTATGTTATTGAGTTTAAATATTAATATATATATCATTTTTTTTTAAAATACATATAATTTTTTATAAAAGAAAAACAGGCTTAATGAAGTGTGACCACCAAAGGACTTCTAGTCCAATGGTATCTTAGTGGTGGAATAAGACTTAGTGACTATAAGGTCCTAGGTTCGAATCTCACAAGAGGGGGTTTTTCACAAATATTGAGTTTCCTTCTGAATTGATGGCTTGGTGGTGGATATGATCATATGGTATCACTGATGACACGATGATACTCCAGTGGTTTGTGAGTGATCCAAATTAGTCAAGTGTTAGACCGAGACCGTTGACCTCCCAACCTTACCCTGGTGGCGGCCCAATTGTATGGCATTATTGGTTACCCTAAAAAACAAAATTTGTACCATCTTCAAAGATACATTCTAGGTTTTTGTTTTTCTCTTTTTATTCGAACTTTAACTTTTTTACTTTCATTCCTTGTATTATTATTATTATTATTATTATTACATCTTTTACAATTTTACCTTAACATTTTTTTTAACTTTGGCTCCCTATACTTATCATTTTGTACAAGTTTTCCGTCCTACGTTTTGGTGTAAATATTTGCGACTTAATACGCCTCAATGTGCGTTTGTGGTTCAACGTTTTTATGTATGTTTTTTTTTCATTTAACAACTTTGTCGAACGTGCGAATCCTATATTAACTTAGTTATTGTTTTCTATGTTTATGTTTTACGTGCGTGATCCAATGTTTTTACGTCTACTTTTTGTTTGGTTTTACTTTTTTCATTTATCATTCTTTTTTTATACAAAATTTTTCGGTATTAGTGGTCAATGACAATGTAGTATTGGTGTTACTTGGCATGGTTTATGCCTCTGCCGTAATCCGGAGACTTAATACTAGTTATTACTGGAAAATAGGTATATTTGAACAAAAACACTTCAAAAGTTTTTTTAACTAATTTTGGTAATTTGCCTAATGAGGAATTTTTTACACATGAACCGACACAAGTTCCTTTTTAACATGGAAACAATTCAATGAGTTTTGAATATTACTTCCACTTCACCCGCTGTGGGTCTCCATTTGTAACATCCTAGGAAAATTCTATATCAGTTGTGGACAGGAGAGATCGTTGGTTAATAAGTAAATACCCCGCTTCTTAAATTAGCAACGCGTTTTGAGCTTAATGGCAGTGGACGAGAGGAGAGCTCTACATTTAAGCGTACTCAGGTAAGAGTAGTAGCAGGATGGGTGATCTCCTGGGAAGTTTCCACCTGGGCAACTAAAAACAAATCCATAAGCTCTTCGTGGGCAAAGCGGACAATATTGGTGGTGTGAGGGGCCGGATGTTACAAATGGTATCGAAGACACTCCTGTGCCGTTCGGGATGGTGGGGCAAACCTCATTAGAAACGGTGAGTCCCCGGGGGTGTCGCGAGGTACACTTTAGGCGAATCCCACATCCTGGATTGGATGGTGGGGCAAACCTCATCGAGGACGATGATTCCAAAGGCAGGGTGCCTGTAACACCCTAGGCAAATCCCACATCGGCTGTGGACAGGAGAGATTCTTGGTTCATAAGTAAATGCCCCGCTTCTTAAATTACCAATGTGTTTTGGGCTTAATGGTAGTGGACGAGAAGAGAGCTCCACAGTTAAGCGCGCTCAGGTGGGAGTAGTAGCAGGATGGGTGACCTCTTGGGAAGTCTCCATCTGGGCAACCAAAAACAGATCCGTGAACTCTTCGTGGACAAAGCGAACAATATTAGTGGTACGAGGGGCCGGATGTTACACCATTAGTATATTGGTGTGAACATAAGTAACGAAATCATGCATCGTCGACCACTTCAAAAACCAAATGTGAGGGTCATCACGTTTAATTTGTTTTTGGAATTCATCTGGAAAGTCCCAACCCCAGGTACTTCAGCGTTTAATTCGTTTGAATTTCTTTGATTGTATTGCTAACTTGAGTAAAGTTGGTGTGATAGTTTTCGGTATGTTTACACTTACAATATTCATTAAAATATTTTTACTTTTTCAGAAAGCAGTAGTTTAACCTTAAGTCTAAGTGTATTGGGGCGGCAAAAAGGACGGCAACTGGACGAATTTTTGTGGAACATCCCCCCCCCCACCCACCGGGCGATAAGAGGGCCGACAGGGGGGGGGTGAGAATTTGTCGCCGTTGATGGTTGTGGAAATATTATTATTTTATTGTGGAGGGATATTTTGAGAACCTTATTGAGTTTTAAGAACTTAAGAACTCAATTCTTGATCACATATTTAATTAAATGAATTTGATTATGTGATTGAGGTTAAATCTGATTAAAAAATTAAAGTAGGAGAGAGAATAAAGATGTAAGTGATTACACTAATTTTTACGTCCGTTACACATATGTAAAAAGTCAACTCAGCGCGTAAAAAATTCTGTAGTTTTTTTACGTATATGTAACCTACATATATTACGCATGTGTAAAAAAATTCAAAAATTTATCATTTTGCTTATTAGACGTTACATGTCACTTGTCTCCCCTAATTTATAGCCTTCACCATAGTTACCTAATTCACAGATTGCTCTGGTACGGGTACGCGGTTCGGGTACGCAATTCGCTAAAGGTAACGTATTCGGTACGGAGAGGTGTAGGTTCATTTCGGTACGAACCGGTACGGTGTACCATGTATTTCGGTTCGATATACCCAAATCAAAAATTAACTATTTATACATAATTATTTATGTAATAATAATTTTATACATTTTATGTATAAATTTATAACTTTAAGGATCAAATGTAAACTAGTGAAAATACAATGGGTTAATTGTTAAAATAAACAAACTAATTTTACATATTTAATTGCTTTTAGGTACAAATTTATAAACTTTAGGGACTAAACATAAACTAGTGAAATATTAGGGGTTAAATGTCAAATTAACTAAAGATATTAAAACCTAATTAACACAACGTAGTAGTCCGGCGGCCTCCTCTTCCACCTTCCTCCTTTTCCGACAAAAAGGGCAGCAGTGCAACACCTCCGGCAGAACTTGACAACGTGCCGGAGCGAATTGGAACATCGAATTCGCTTGTTTGGTACGCTATATCGGAGCGAACCAGAACGTAGCGAATTTCATTTTGATTCATCGCGAACCAATTCGTAATTCGCAGGTCCTCTAGCGAATTCGGTAACTATGGCCTTCACTACAAATAGCCTAACATGGTTGACACCTCAAGAAAAGTATATTCGCATTTTCATAACTTTTAATAGCATTTTTTGTATACTAAAAAAATAGCCACTACTATAATTTATTTGCAACAACGTGACAAACAGTTGTTTGTACTGTGTGATTTCCTTTATGCAAATACTGTAAGTTCTATATCGTCCCTTTATCAAATTTATTATTTGGTATAAAATTGTTATCCGTTTTTAGCAGGAATAGATAAATAGAATTCGTTATATTGTTTCTTATTATATATTTGTTTTTGGTAATCGAGGAAAAAGGAATTGGTAGTTAAACTAAACTTGGTTAACCTTGCTTCAACCCAGTGAAAAAAAATATATTGACCTTGTTTGGTTTCATGAACACGCTATCATTCTGTTCTTCAAGGAAAATAATCAAGATTCCAAGTTCATAAAACATAAAATGTTTGGAAAATAGTTTATGCAGTAGTTTTATTTATTGAAAACAATACGCCATTACATTTGATATAAAGATCTTTCCCATTATTTCTTTAGTCAAACTCTACTCATTCTAGTGAATTTTATCGCTATCTAATATATGAGAAATAGCGCTAATTAGTTAATATTTTGTTTCTATGTATTAATTTGATAATGAAAAGCTGATAGGAGCATCCCGGTCGATGCATAGTTTAGTAGTGTCATCAATTGCAAAAATTCCTGACGAAATTTTCATCAATCCTCTCTCTTTCTTTTTTGCTATTTAGGAAACAATGTCCCAACAAACTTTTCCACAAATAAAATTACATATTTCTCTTATCTATTAGCACTCTTAGACTCCTATGATCTATCATTTCAAACATCACGAGTAAGATAAAAATACAAAGATACAAAAGAAAGGAAGTGTTCTTATGTGTTCTATATTCTAAATTTTTTGAACATCTATTTTTTAAACAGACGTGTGTGTACATTTGTAAGCAGATAAAGTTATTATAACTATCAACATTAGTAATAAGATAAGGTTGTGATCAATATAAAATTTAGCCAGACGAGAACATGTGATCGCTATCTATGCACTTAGTGAAACATTGTAATTGTGATCTCTGTAAACTTATAAAAAAGTTTGAGTAAACACAAACTCTTAGTTAAAAATCGAGAAGTGGATTCAGTAACATATATGTGAACCATCTTACCATTGGTGTAGTCTCTTCTCTTTTTATATTACATGCAAATCTTCTAGCGTTTCCAAGAGTTGAACAAACATTTGTTAAAACAATAAAATAGATTTAAAAGTAGCATATTCACCTCCTTTTATGTTCTTACACCTACTATTTGCTTGTTTCAACATAATAAAATAGATCATTCACACTCATACTAATACCAGATAGCTACAACATTGACCAACCGTAATAATATTATACCCCATACCCATATCCTCTAGTTGGTGCTACAACGTCTCTAGTTAAACAAACTTATACAATTAATTAACACCTTAATTAGGGGTGGCAACAACTGACACCACCCGAACCTAACAAAAAAAAAGTTTCAGGTTAACTAACGCGACCCGCTTAAAATATGAGTTGGGTTCGGGTTAACTAACCTGACTGATTTAAGAAAACGGGTTGGGCTCGTGTTAACCCATATAAAAACAGGTTAACCCGTTAAGTCTTTAATAAATCGTCTTTGTTGTTTTTTCCGTTTTCCATTTCCGAATGCACTCATGCAAATACCAATCTTTCATGGCTTCAGTTATTTTTAAGAATAAAAAAAAATCATATTAATTATTTTCTCTTATCAACTTTAAACCATATCAATTTATTTTAAGAAAAATCTTTGAATTTTTTTTAGTAAACGGGTCAAACAGGCCGCTTTCGGGTTGACCAGAATTTGTGTGTGTGGAGGGGGGGGGGGGGGTTAGGGCAGAATTTTTTGACTCAAATAATAGTAAGAGTCGGGTTCGGGTTGCACATTTCAACCTGCTAACCCGCCAACACATCCCTGACTGAATTCCCGTTGACTCGCTGTTGCAACGCACTGTTTTTAGCCACCAACGTTTTACCAACACCAGAGTTTCAGCACTAGATTGAGTTTTACCAACACCATGTTTTACCGACTGAATAAATGTCGTTTTAAATAAATTTTTTTTATGTTTGGTGGCGCATGACCATGATTAGACTAAGTAATTTTTTTTTTTTTTAAATTTGATAACTAACTAAATAGCTATTCACATTGACTTGCAGTTGTAATGTCAGGAGTGGCGATGCTGGGGTCTGTTTAGTTTCGGTTCCGTAAAAAAATTAATTGAAATCGACCGACAGCGTTCCGGTTTTACCAACGCTCGGGTTTTACCAACCGAATAAATGCCATTTAAAATATTTTATTTTTTATATGTTAATTTGACAATTTTTTTTGTTTTAACACTTAGACTTTACCAACGATGTTTATACAATATCGTAACGAACGTAACTAAAACCGGCCAAATATATGTCGACTGAGTACCACAGTGCCCATGGTCGATAGCGCCCGGTTTTTACCATCTCACCGTCGTGACGCCCAACACCATCAATGCTCGGGTTTTTAACAAAGCCTGAATTTTACCGACCAAATAAATGTTGGAAGAGAAGTGAAGATTTAAACTAGAGTTCAATTTCTATTGTAATTGGGTTTTAGCATAGTGAGCGTTTAGACGACGGATTTTTCTCAGACAACAGGTTTTTCTCGTAACAAGATAGTAGGATTGGTTTACCCAGCACTATATGCAATCACAAATGTACGGTCATCTTTTGGTATTGGATTACCGATGTAGCCAACTTTACTCATTCGTTGTTTGTTTAAAAATAAAGTGTAAAGAGTATTAATATAAAAAAATTTATAAAATAGAAAACGAAAAAGAAAGCCGGTGCATACTTTTTTGGAATCAAATCATATATATAAATAAAATATTAAAAAAGTAGAAAGTAAAAGAAAGACATCCAACAGACGGAAGACTTTTGGGGGAAACAAAAAGATGTCATCATCGGGCAGAAGACGGATCATCATCATCATCATCTTCGGAGGAGGAGGTAAAGAATGACATATGTAAAGGGCACTACTCCTCTGCCCAAAAAATACTCCTCGTTGGAGAAGGTGATTGCTGTAACAGAGGAACTGGTGAACAAGTATGGCAACGCGAGTGATAATATGAGAGAACTTGAGGACAGGGGTGCGGTGGTACTCTGTGGTGTGGACGCCACCACAATGGCCAACCACTTTTTCCTCACCACGCAGCGGTTCGACCGCATCGTCTACAACTTCCCTCATGTCGGCTTCCGCTTCCCAGAAGACAATGGCTGCCAAATCAAGTAAGTAACAATGGCTAATCTTTTTCATTTGTGTCTATTAGTATTTGATTTCATTGTTGGATTATCGTATTCCCTTATCAATAACTTTGCTAGGAGTGATATTTTACGGAGTACGCTTGTTTGTTCATTTGTTTGTGGGCATGTAAACAGACCGAACATTTTGTGACCCGTTCGACAGGAAGTTTATGTATGCTCATTTACTAATTGAACAAACAATTTTCTTCATTCATTAAATGAACGGACATATTCGCTTATATTTGTTCACTTATGTTTATGTATGTCCACCTGTTAATGTTTATTTACCTATTCCTAATATTGTTTTGGAATCATATTAATTTTCATATTTTAAGTTTATGCGCTTACTTTTAAAAAATAGATAGTAATTTAGACTTTAATTTGGTTATTCACGTTTACTTTTATACAATGTTCATTTATTTGTGTTTCTTTATATCCCCACTTACTGTTCATTTAGAATTTTAATCAACGGACATAAACGACCACAAACATGTTCATTTTCTTAACGAACATGGATAAGTAAATTCGTTTTCTGTGTTGATGTTCGTTCATTTGTGGTTAAAATTAACCGAACAAGCCCCCCTTTCGTGTTTGTTCAGTTTGTTTACAGTACAGGCTGGCTTGTTTGTTTGTTTGTAAGCTTGATTTAATTGTTGTAAACACAGAATGAACAAGGAGTTAGTGAAAGGGTTTTTGAAGAATGCTAAAATGCTTTTAAAGAAGGAGAATGGTGAGATTCATGTGAGTCACAAGATTGGTGAACCTTATGACAAGTGGGATTTGGTTAATAAAGCTAAGAAGATTGATTTGGTTGTGTGTGAGAAGACGTGGTTTTCCAAGAACATGTACAGGGGATATGAGCCGAAGAGAGCTCATGGTGCATATGCTGATTCAACTTTCAATTTAGGAGAAAGCGCTACGTTCAAGTTCAAGGTTAGCGAATGCCCCTAGGCTCGGTTTTTAAACATCTCTGATTTTATGTGCATTTGTTCAGATAGTTATTCGTACTTTTAACAGTAAACTGTATCGAAATGTGATATTACAAGTGTGTGTGAATGTAGTAGATGCATTCCACTGAGCTACAGCATTTGCTTTCAAAGTGGATCCTAACCTTTTAGGAGGTTGTCTAGGCCTAAGAGAGGGCCGTTTGTAGCTCTTTGAACATGAGCTATGGTTGTAGCAGCATATAAATATGTTTATTAGTGAGTTTTTAAAGCATTTGAATTGTACGAATCTTCTTCTAGAGGGATCATGTAGAAAAATAGGTTGTTTTGAATTAATATATCAAACATGGATCCTATAGGGTTTATTTTTTTCTTTTTTTTTTCTAAGATCGGTATCTTCTTTTGTAAGTTAGTTTACTTCTTAAAACTAACGGTCTATCTATTTTCCATGAAGGACCCGAATGAAACCAAAGTTTCATGTTCGGTTTTGATTTTAGAAATGTTAAAAAATGATGAATTGACATTGACTACAACCCCTAACCTCTCAAGCTAAGATTGTGAGATCAATTTTCGTTATCCGCTTTAAATCCTTATATATTTGGGCCTTATATTTTGGGATCGATGTTTTGTTAATTCATTGAATATTACACATTCAAACCTAATTTTATAACTCACATAATTTATTAATTTCTTATAAATTACTAGCATGCACAAATTATAATCGTGGTGGCGGTTAGGTTTACATGGAAGTTACATTGAAACTCGCCACAATTTACAAATAATAATCTTAAATTTTGTGCTCTTCTAATTTGAACATTTGAACGTGACACTACAAATACCACCATAAGTAATTTTATACGAATGTAGTCATATTACGTTCATATACAAACATAATAGAGTCCTTAAGTTGTGTTGTCTAAAACTGTGTGTCGTGATCAGGTGAAGAAGATGGAATTGGATTCAGTTTACAGGAGCTCATTTGATAAGGAATGATTGCACAAGGCCCAATTTTGGAATGTTACATACTAGGTTGAGACCCGTGTACTACACAGGGAATTAATAAAAATTATAATATTTAAACATTAAGCAAAATACAGTCAATAACACATAACACAATCATATATTATTAATACAATTACAACTTACATTAAAATTACATGAATTACAAAACAAACATTACGCAACTATTTTACAAATAAGAAAAAATTTACTTGTACACTACATTTGTGTTTGTATTGGTCAGATTACCTTGTTTATCAAGAATCAGAATCTTTAGCCCACACATGCTTGTAACTCTTAACAAGGCGACATATAACTGTCCATATGAGAACACGGGTTCTTTCAAGTACAAACCAGCCCTAGATAATGATTGACCTTAGCTTTTGTTTGTGGTCATCGCAAAACATTTTGCAAGGGAAACTGTCGTCTTCGAAACTTATTTTCTATTTTTGTTGTCTGTTGGAGTCAGTGGTGATCTATGGATCAAAACTCTATGTCCAATGTTAGTTCCAGAAATAATTTTTGCTTCAACTACACGAGTACCTAAAGATATAATTTGTAGTCGAGTACTGTTACATAAACCTTCTTTTTGGTTAAGATTTCTGAGGAGCATAACATAAACACTGGTTTGAACCCGATATTACAAAAACTGGTTTGTAGTTATAAACCACTGGGTTAGGACCTCGGTTTGGAGTTTTTTTTAGCTAAAATCGGTTTGAACCTGATATTTTGGAACCGGTTAGACAAAAACATGTTTCATCCGGTTTAGAGCCCGTTTGTAGCTCAAAACTAATTTATAGCTCACATATCATATTCATTGATAGCTCATTGGCAGGGTCGGATTTGGGCCTGTGCAAGCTAGGCAGCCATACATGGCCCAAAACCTAGAGGGGCTCAAAAGTTTTTTACACTTGATAGAAGTCTGCTGGTCCAAATTCTAAAAAGCCCAATTGTTTTGAAACAAATAAAATAAGTTGCAGCCTGCAACACGTGAGAAATCGAAGTCAGATTTAGCGATGATTTCCAAACCCAAGCGACGAGAGAGAAGACAATCACGTGTACGGACGGCGACGACCGATAACTATTAAACCAGGTTTGATTATATGACAAAGAAACCTTTAGTTTAGCCCTCAAATTAGTTTGGGTTCTGATTGTTTGACACACATTTTTTTTTCTTAGTTGAAATTGAAGCCTTGACACCAATAATCATTAGCATTTTTAATAAACCGATTAAGGGTACCAGGATAGCTTGACACCTATAATCATATGTAGAAATTTATTGAGGTATTATGGTGTAAACTGGTAAAGAGAATTGGAAAAAATATTAGAGAAAGATATATGAGTCATATGACTATGATAAATTTGTTTTCTGATTTTAAATTCATGTGAATTTTAGTGGGATAAGATTCAATGTTAAGTGAATTAAATATAACAGTAAATTAGCAAAGGGAATTGGAAAAAGAAAATCATTAGAGAAAGATATATAAAACAACACAAGGTAATATTAGTGGTGTATTAGTTGCATACAGAGTCTTATTAACGATTCCGGTTACAGTCGCATATGCGGAAAGAAACTTTTCAAAACGGAAGATGTTTAAGTCCTGCTTACGATCCACAATGTCTCAATAAATGCAATTGACTAGCAAAAAGTGTGGGTTAAGAGCTGCTGTTGAGGCTCTCTATTGCAAATCCTTTCTATACGTTATTTTTGATCCAATCTCGCACTTGGTCTGATCCTATTCTTTACTAATGGTTGTTGACTAAAGGATGCATGGGACTCTTTTTTCTCGTTGCTAGGCTTTCAACCAAGTGCTTTTCCATCTTAGGTGAACGAGCTACGATCTCGCAAGGCACTACTGTAGAGCTCTTTGGGCCTGCCGCTGTCTCAATCGATAAACTTTGAAGATTAGCCTACTGAACGATTCTATCTTTTATTTAATGAAATGAAAAATGAAAATTTCCTACTGAACGAGATTATTATTATTTAATTTCAAGATTGATTTTCGTTGAAGAGTTCTCTCTGTCCCTCCGTCAAGACTTAATGGATTGGCATTTGTAGCTATTGAGAACAAGATGCTAGAGGGTATGGATTATAACAAGTTGATCGAGACCTTTGTTCATAAAAATGCTAGGCGAGCCTCAAGATTCGTGTAATCAAGTAACTATTTAAAATATATCATTTTGATGAAATCGTATTGTTATGTTTATTGTTATTACAGTTATCAACTTATCGCTTTATTTATATATATATATATACACGCTAAATTTTTTGGGGCCCATTTTTATAACTCGTGCAAGGTCCACGAAACCCTTCGAGCTCTCGGGGACGGCCCTGCTCATTGGCCATTCCATGTAATCCCCCATTGAAAAATCAATTTATTGTAAAGGAAAATATGATTGTAGTTATAATAATGATATTAACAATTGCTTATGTTACAATAAGAAAGATATTTTGGAACCGGTTAGTCAAAAACAGGTTTAACCCGGTTTAAAACCCATCTGTCTATATATGTCAGCTTCAAAACTAATTTATAGCTCACATATTATATTCATTTATAGCTCATAACCATTCCATGTAATGCCCGGTTGAAATTTGGAAATCAATTATTGTAAAGGAAAATAGGAAATATCAATTGGAAATCAATATATGGTAATTAGTTCCGGCCGTAATGGCAGTATCAATACATAGATACCAACACTGATCGGATAATATCAATTGACGTAAGTGTTGGTTGACGTACGTGAAGACTCAAATCTAATGGTAACATATGGTAAGTAAAAGATTCTTGGTAATACTTTGATTGACGGTTTCTCAAGATTATAAAAAAAGATGATATGTACAATCTATCAAAACTTCTTTAAAAAATATAGGCCTTTAAAGTGTAAAGAACCGGACGTTCAATGAACTGCTCGGGTTTAAACCGAAAACCGGTTTGTGCACCTCTAGTAACAAATGTGTCAACTTCTATTTTAAAAAGGAAGCGGTAAATAGCAAATGTTGTTTAAATATTTATTGTTGTATAATAAAGGAAAATAACTTAAAATGAAAAGTGACATACCTTTACACTAAATGTGTCAACGGACGCACCAATAGTAATGGAGTCGGGTTCTTGATGCTATTGAATGAATTAAACAAACAAATTTAAGTAAGACTAAACAAATCAAAATATTAATTGATTTCAAATTGGAAATAATTCTTCATTAAAAAGTGTTGATTGGCCATGAAAAGTTTAAAATATCAATTGAAAAGGTGTTGGTTCCCCATTCTTTTAGGCAATTTGCAAACCAAGGATAGGATAATAATAAGCTATTGACGAAAATAAAAGATCTTTCCTTTTGAAAATTAAAGTTGAAATCCAAGCATTAGTGAAAAATAATTGAATAGAAAAAAATCCAAAAAAGTTAAATCCCCATAGAAAAAATTCCAAGCAAAGATTAAAACAGATAAACTTTATTTTAAAAGATCAACATTTTTAGTCTCAGTACTATTTTGACTTTTGAACAGTTATTAAGCCAAATTCGATACAAGTTACAATCTTAAAAAGTTAATACAATATTATTGCTAATATATTAAATGCATAATTAATTAAATTGATTTATCTAGTGGATATGGGTTAAAAAAAAGGGAGTCATGAAAGCATAACAAGTGACAACATTTTATTAGAGCAGTAAGATAGCGTGATTTGAGAAATTAAGTTGTGTTGTTATGGCTCATTGTTGTTTCGAACACATGGATATGAGTCAGCAGGCAGTATGGTAACACTTGAATGCACAATGAATTGTGAGATAAAATGCAATTTGGTATCGTATACAAATAGATATTTTCAAATTGTAATTTGTAAATGTAAAACTTCTTTGTACACATGGTATAGATAGAAATATAGATATAATGCATTTTCTCACTTATTCCTTAAATTTTGTATTTTTATTATTTGGATATGCCCATGTATTACACAGGTTCTAAAACTAGTTTATATATATTTCAATACACTCTTATTACTTTAGACAAATGTTTTATTAAATCGGTTGTATCAATATAGTACACCATTCACCGTTCCTACTTAAACTTAAGTACTTTTTATGCTGCAAATATATCTTTCATAGAACTCAGTTTGTGATATATAGCATATCTTAATTTAGTTGAACTTTAATCATACAACAGTATAACTATATAACCAGATAGACAACCTTAGCTCATCCAAGCCAAGTAAAAACTGAACCTTTTTGCAAACCGATAATCAAAAAACAGCATTTTGCTTCAAACTAATAACTAAATTAGAAAATACAAGTTCCATCATTCATACGTTAAATAGCTTGTTTAACATACAAATTAAACAAAATCAGTTACAACAGTTTACGACACATCTCACCTTCCACGGATATTAAAGACACCCCGCTCGCTGCTGACATCATCATCCATGCTTACATCCAAAAACAACCATTGTTGTTCACACTCATTTCCGAGCTGGCATTGCTGCTCGTTGCAAGTGGTGAATCCGAAACACTCATCGTTCGACTCCTTGTGGGACCCGTTCTCACACTGTACATTGATGACGCTGGAATATTAGTCATCAATGGCCTTAAGTTACCGGGCACTGTCCTCCCTTATATCCTATTCCAAAACAAACAGCTTATAATTATAACCAAACTTCATATTAATATTATTTCAATAACAATTTGACTCATTTTATGTAAAGTGTGACGAAAGAAACACGTACCATATGTCTAATAGCCATATCCAATGATTTCTTTGAAAGTGATCTACCAAAACCTGAGCTATCGGGAGACGACTTAGCAGACAAGTTACTATGAGGCGAATGCTTGTCATCTAGTTTTGGAGGGACCAGTTTCCTCATATTAACCACCCTTTCAACCATCTTCGTCCCATACGAACCTGGGCTCGTATTATCATTAGCTTTAGCATACGCCCGGTTCAGTGCAGGAACCGGGACTGAGCTTCCACTGTTATGAACCAAACCGTTAGGTAACCGTCCTCGTGAAGGTGAACATGATTGCCTTCTTATTCTTCCATTAACCGCAGGCTCAACAGATGAAGACCGGGAACCGGGTGCACCAGGCCGTCCGCGTGTAACCGAAGGGGGCCTATCGGCTAGTGAGGTTCGTAAGTTCGGTGGTGCATCGAGAGTGTAACCGGGCATTTCTTGAGGGTTCCATGGTCTCGGTCTGCTTGGAGAATTAGAGCGTGGTGGCGGTGCGGATGGTTTGGCCGTGGGTGTGGATGGTCTTGTTACGGTTGTCGATGTGGGTTGTCGACAGGTTGTGTCGGGGCCCGTGATGCTGGTTTTTGTTACGGGTAAAGATGGTCGGCTTGTGGGAGTTGAAGATCTTGTCGTGGACCTTGGTGTCGGTGTGGAAGATCTAGCTGGTAATGCGGGCTTGGTTGGGCCCATAGTGGGCCGGGAAGTAGGTGTTGAGGATCTTGTAGGCCTAGATGTTGTTGTTGAAGTGGATCTAGATGTTGTACTAGAAACTGTTTTGGTTGAATTTGATATGGGTCTGGTCGGCTGGCCCAATGTGGGTCTTCCGGTTGGGGGGTAGCGGGCCTTCTGGTTGGAGTAGCGGGCCTTGAAGCTGGGCCTCCAGATGAGGAAGGCCTACGGATACCAGTTGTTGAAGCATTTAATGGTTGTCTGGATACCATATTATTCCTACCAGTAGCCTCTATTTGGGAATTTGATAACTATAATATATTAACATAAGCAAGCAAACGATATTATTATTTCACAAATTTAATGGTTATGAAATTGGTGTCTAAATATATAAATCCGAGAAATCTTACCCGAGATTTTAGTGCAGTAGGGGCGCGCTTTTGGTGTTCCTCCTCGAGCTGTAACGGTTTTATGTGATTCTATTTCTAGTGTAGGAAAAAGAGGCGTACCAGGCGGTGTCAAAAGCCTGAAAACATAACAATATTCACTAAACAGTAACCAAACGAACATAAAAACCAGTAACAATATTAAAATGTACCAATCATAATCATTCTTATCATTTTCAGAGTTGAGAAATCTATCAGTGCTGGTTTTTTCTAGGAGGTGTACCAATCGCATTCGATCCTGCAAATTTAATACAACAATTTATACCAACAGAACAAAAAAGAATCACCAACAAGTGAATTGACCACTTTTAGCTTCCTAAATTACAGTAGGGATGCGTATCTAACCGAAAAAACTGAACCAAATTTATAGATTTTCATTTTTTTATTTAAGTAATTTATAATAGACTGTAACTCATATAGTTTAGCCCAAACGTATAATAATCAATTAATTAACAAAACTAACTATTTAGACCCAAATTCATTATTTTGGGCCAAAATTTTCAAGCTCAAATGGCAAAGCCGAAAAACCGAACGGTTTTCTAAAATTCAAAAACCAAAAGTTTTGGTTTTAGCCCCAAACCGAACCCCTAAATTACATAAGTACTTACATATCATGAATGCAATACTAACAATTGATATATTATTGAACCGAACCGAACCCCTATACCAACAACTATCACGAAAATCAGATATTATTGAACTACCGATTGACGAATCGAATTCGGCGTTTTGAAGCAGAAGATCCCGCTCTTTTTCTCGTTTCCTCATCTCCAAAAACAACCCTAGCTCCTCTTCTTTCTCTTTCACTACCGACTTCCGAAAACTCCCCATCATTTGCGGCTGCCGCTGTTTCACAGCCCCCGGTCCCGGCATTCCCTTCTCCGCCGCCCGAAAGCTCCGATTCATCGCCTTTTCCGAAACCCTAAACCCTAAAAATCACCTCGTATTCACGAAAATGGAACATTCAGCTCCAGATCTGAAAACTGAGCTGATATGATGCTAATGCAAGAAATTAAGAAAAATGACCGTTCAAATTTATTTGAAAAAAGAATATCGAACTTTATTGATGCATTTATGGAACAACAGGTGGATGAATAAATGCGTGTGATGAGAATAACCCAGATGGAGATATGAAGAAGGGGGGTTTTAAGTTTTAGAGAGAGAGAGAGTTGAGATGAATTTGAAAAGATGAAGCAGGGGGGAGTGGTGGCAAGGAAGGTAATTATTAACGTTATACGACAAAACAGGTTTGTTTTGAAATAAATATTCTGTCTCGAAACAAATGTTTTGAATTGTGTAAGAAGAAAGAAAATGTTCCGTTTTATTATTCGAATTGCTTATGGATACAACATTTAAATTAATAGTTTAAGGGGGTTTGTTGACCGTCATTATCATTGCATCACTCGCTCCCCCAAAAAGATATTTTAAATTTTTTTTATTTAACCGCAAACATCCATTAAAACTCAAACCAAGCACCCCTATACGGTATATCTTAACTGAAATATTAGAGAAATCACGTTATTTGAACTATTCAAATACACTAATCATCATCGTACTCAGTAAATCTCATCAATAGCAAAGCTATGATAGGGTCTGAGGAGGGTAAAATGTAGACAGCCTTACCTCTATCCCGTAGAAATAGAGAGGCTGCTTCCGGTATTAGTCACTAACACGCCACCATGATAATATAGAGCACCATCTTCTTTTTATGCTTAACATCATAGATGTATTACTAATATATATAAACTATAACTTTGGTGCCACCAAGTGCTCTATTGTACCACTTGGCGGCGCCGTATTAGTCAGCGAATTTGGTGGATTGTTTATTTTAGTTAAGTTACCATAACGAGCGCAAAGAAAACCGATCAAATATTAACCTTTTTTTTAGTTCCGGTACCATAACGAAGTTGACGGAAACTGATCAAATTTGAGTATACTTGACGTCTCAAAGTCCGTGACTGACAACGCTCGGGTTTTACCAACGCACAAGTTTATCGTCTGACGCCCTCCGCCCCCCATTGGCCATTGGTCCACCTTCATATTTATATTTTTTAGTTCTTGTACCGTAACGAGCATAATCAAAACCGACCGAATTCGTGTCAAATTACTTCCACAATAGCTGAGGCCGGGAAACACTTGTGTTTTACACCGCCCAGGTTTGCTGACCAAATAAACGTCGTTTTAAATATTTTGTTTTTTTATATATTAATCTTTTTATATGTTAATTTGACGAATTAATTTTTCGAGCTTTAACGCTCGAACTTTACCAACGATTTCTGTACCATAACGAGCATAATCAATACTAACTAAATTTGCATCAACTCATCATCATAACGCTCGGATTTTACCAACACCTGGGTTTCAACGCTGGAGTTTTGTCAGCTGCCCCGACGCGTTGCACCAGGTAGAAGAACTAGTTTTATGAATATTAAATACATCTTGAACCGATTGGGTGGGGGGGGGGGGGGGGTTGTTGAATCACCAAGGCGACAGAACAAAAATAAAAAACATGATCCATGGATTCACCTAAATCCAAACATCAACAACAAAAATCTGAGCCTAAAATAACTTTCCTCTTTGTTAAATTTTTAAATGTTTAATTTATCTATATTTAAATCTATCTAGGCAACGTATAAAATGAAAACTCATTTGAGTTAAGAAATCTCATGAAAACCCTATGTATCATCATTTTTTTTATATATATATTTTTTGAACGGCATCATTTTTTATATATGTAATATATGTTAATCATCATTTTTTTTATATATGTAATATATGTTAATACATTTAATACAAAATATTAAAAAAAATTGTTTCACAATTTTTTACATTTTTTTTAACTTTTAAATATATTTTTCAAGATAGAGAAATGTAACTTTACTTTTAAATTTTTTATGAATTTTAATTGTATACGACAAAATTCAAATTTTAATTAAAAAACATATGATTGAGAATTGTTTTTTAGAGTTTTCTTAACTTAAATGAGTTTTATTTTATCCTAATCTTATCTAGACAATAGTATACTTAATATATAAAATGAATAAATCAAAAACTCTTACGCAACGTGTCATCTTTATATTAATTTTATCTTGTTTTTTTCTTTTGCAGAGAGACTAACCAAAATGTCTATTTGACTAGTTATTGACGTCAATACGCTCTCTATCTTGCTCCAATATCTCAACAAGAAAACCCAATGGCCCGTCTATTTAATAATCATCATTTGATCAGATTTTAAACCAATATATCAACAAGAAAACTTGATGGCCCTATACGTAGCCAGGTTGCCTGGATATTTTTAACTCGATACCCCGCCGGTCCCCTAGTTTCAAGTCACGCCGCATGGATTGTAACTTGGCTAGAAGAACTCACTGATGCCGAAATTGTTCCACCATCACCATGGCCTAATTTCCAGGTTCATGAGGTACTGATTAGTATTTTGAATATGTATTGGTTCTAACATACACAAGCAACGAGTCATCCCCATCTTAAACTTAAATAACTACACAACTACATGACCCTAAGTGTGAAATTAACGAAGTAAAAAAAAATATTAACTTTGGTTTCAGATTCGGTACACCATCATCACCATGGCCTAATATTGTCTAACTATCACAGCCATCTCCAATCTTTAGCCCTCATCTCCCCCCCCCCCCCCCCCCTCCTCTCCCTCCCCCCCTCTCTCTCTAACGCGCGTGCGCGCACATACACCCATTGAACACGAATCACTGTCGATTGCAATTTACATTGAAAGCGGTATAGATCTAGATCACAATCATTGTTTGTAGTTCTAAAAACCATTAGCATCACCAAGAACGTTGGGGATTTGGTCAAGTGGTCGGAAAAACATGCCACCATCACCATTGGCAGGCCCGGTTTTTGGGCTATGCAAACTGTGCAATGGCACGAGGCCCAAAAAATGCAAAGGGGCCCAAAGGCTTTTAAGACTTTCATATATATACAGGCCTAAACCCAATTTAAACCCAAACTATTCCTACAACAAACTCACTCTCGTAGTCTTGCTTACATAACGCACCCTCTCTCCTCTCTTTCCCTCTCTAGATCTCTGAACCTCCATCGTTCACCTTCAAAATAATAAGATATTCCATCGTTAACGATATCCTCGTCGGCGTCTATCCACCGCCGACGCCTATAACCATCTCTGGTGTCGGCTTCTCCATTTGCACATTCACAGTTTGCATACCCCGTACCTGAGTGCCGTTGGTGAGCGGTTTCCGGTTGTAGCGGCGGTGTAAGGAGGACGTACGGAGTCTTTCCGACAGCAATTGAACTCCGTTGTCCCTGTTTTCCGGCTGTTCTGCAACTTGCAGCCATGATATTATTAATCGATTGCATTGATTTTGTAGAAATCAAATAGTTTAGAACTTTATGTTAGGATAAGGTATAAGTGGTGATAATTTGTTAATTATTTGGTATTCAATTTGTGTTTCTGATAATTTGTTTATTTTTTATATTCTCATATATATAAGATAGCCTCAAAATTCGCTTAATTAACTTCGATCATTTTGATACACTATTTTTGTTTTGTTTATTTCATAACAGTTATATTTGTATTGTGGGTTTTTTGATATATAATTGATGAGTTTATATTATGAGGAGGCCAAAAAAATTTTCGCACGAGGCCTAAAGTCATTTTATCATTTTCGGGGACGGCCCTGACCATTGGAACCAACCTCCACCACCAAATTTGAAACAGCCGCAAACCACCAGGTAATAAGTCGTCGACAAAAAACATGGCTAAAAAGCACCGCTGGATTAGAGTTTCATGCAGGTTTTAGCCAATGGTTAAAAGATTTGGGGGTTGGCAGGGTTGCAAAAGGCGTTAGGCAGACCTTATACGACCGACTGGGAAGTAGGGTGTACTCAGAGTACTCGGAAATGAATAAATTTAACTTTAATATATATATATATATGTCAAATATCATAAGTTTATATGTATATATTGTATAACAAAATAAGTGAATATCAATATAAATTAGAGGAATACAATTTTAAATACTAAATGATTCTAAAATTTGCTAATCATTAATTAAAAAAATGATATTCTTTTTTTAATATTATCGAAATATGAATTATCTTTTATTTTTTTATTCAAAATTAACCCAAGTTGACCGACTAAATATAATTTTGGCTGAGGTTGACCCTCTTTGATCGATTATTATTACCGGAGGGGGGGGGGGGGGTAAAGAAACTCGCATCAATGTCAAACCTTGTAGCGAGTACTCGGGGAGTACTCGACCTTGGTAGACCTACTTTTACAACATTGGGAGTTGGTGAATGTTGGAATAAATTCTGACGATGGTGGTTGTAGGTGGTGGTGGTGACTCAATCCTAGCGGCGCGACTTGAAACTAGGTAGAAGCCGAGAACATCATTAGCGCTGGACTAAAACTAGGTAAACCGCTAGGCTCTGACAGAGATCCCTTCAAATCGATGTGCTTTTTACAAATATTTAGGAACCTCAATGGGATCTTTAACATGCGGCCTGACCTCATCGGTAAATAAATCTGATTGTTAATGATATAAAATTGGCTGGCTGCTGGGTTTTCTTGTGTATGTGTTGGAGCACGGCTGATTTTGATGGACAAAATAGGGGACAATGACCACCCAAATTGACATATTCATCATTTTCTCTTTTTCTTTCTTGCATCTCTTTTACGCATTTCTCTTTTTACTAATAACAAGGTTTATGATCCGCGCGTTGGCGCGCGCCGCCTATTTAGTTTCTTGTAATAAGCGTGACATGAAAATAAATGGAGTCGTTAGTAAATGAAGTATTACCGATGCATAGTGTTGTTAATTTTTCCCCAACTGTAAGTAGAAAACCTAAGAAAGTCAAAACTCAAAAGTCTTAACATAATTTTGCTAAAATGTATTCCCGATGCTTGGGAGGTTTCTTATCCATTGAACAGCTGAAAAAAAATCACAGATATGACAAATTGTTCTTTATCTTACACAAACTTATTCGAATTAACCAAGCATGATGAGTCGCGGATATAACATACTTAAACCAAAACGTAAGAATACCCAACAATTAAAACAAATGTATTTAAATCAATATAGAGGCAAAATGCATTTAAAGCAACATAAGCAAAATGTTGGAGACAAAGTTAAAAGTAAACACAAAGCTTATACGAGCATGCATTCCACATTAGAAGGCAATAAAAAGGACACCAAGGTTTTCGAATCGGCAACAATACATGATCTCCTTAGACTCATATACATGATCATAATAGCCGTTATCAACCAAACCGGCTAGGTCAAAACCGCCCGTAAAGACGTAGGCAAAATAGAACATGCAACTGCCACGATGACTCCACCGCCACCAAGGTTTCCGAATCAGACTCCGACAACAGACGATGGGTCACCTACGGCTCGCCTCTCGGTCCACAGGACAACCATCACCTAACAAAAGCTGGCAACATTAGGTGAATCACCAACCATGCCCACAGGCAAACGACCAACAACAAAAACCATTAAAAGAACAGTAAGAGGTCACCATACCACCACCGCTACCTAGGGTTTCGAAACCGAACCCGACAATAGATTGGTCACCGACCTCTTCCACTGTCATCCGCCGTAGAACTACCAAACATACAAAATACCGCCACCCCTTCCGACTGTCTCGGCCTCTGGAGCATCAGTTGGGGCTAAATCTGACGGTGATGATGGTGGGAGGCGATGATTAGAGTTGATTTGAAATCACCGGCAAAGAGACGGTGAATCGGAGAGAGAGAGTGTGTGTGTTTTCGCCTACTTTGAAAACTTACCAGTGAAACAAAACTGTGTCCAGCTGGTAAAAAAGAATTAAGAAAAAGTGAAGCGAAATAAAATGAATCACGTAACACGCGTCAGGTGGAAAACAAAAGTTTTGGATGAACAGTTGAAAATGTGAGTGCACCGACATTTAAATTTTTAAATATATATATAATTTATTTCCAAGAAAATATAATAATTATATTAATAAAACATATTAATCGTATTCTCTCTTATTTTAAGAAGCTTTGAAATTTAATTATTTAATTATTGTTTTCAAGGAAATAGTAAATAGATGGTTTCTAGATGTAATAACAAAACCAATTACGTTTTTTCAATAGTTGTCCTTTTAGCAATCATAATAATAGAAAACATTCTTTATGTTTAAAAACTATATCATGTTACGTTCTTTTGGTCATAACCAAGTTAACTTTTCTCATTAAATCTTGTCATGTATAAGGCACATGAGGGTAGTTTCGTAAATTTACATATTTATTTAATAATTAGAAATTAGAATAAAAAAAATAAATGCACTTAAAAGAATAAAACTCTCTCTCTCTATTCTATCTCTCTCCACCGCCTCTCTCTATTATATATGTCCCCACCCCCCCCCCCCCTTTTTCTTTGTCTCACATCACCGCCGCCACCACCACCAACCCCCACCAGACCACCACCATCTCTTATTCCTCACACTCCCAAAACTATCAACTCCCCAATTTTACCACCTAAAATCCTTGATTAACAAATTAGAGTGAAACAAATTATGAAATAAAAGATCAGGGATATGTCAAATTAGAAGGTCACAAACTCCACAAGTTTCCCATCGCTCACGACTTGTCGTTAGGTCAAAACCGATAATAATTAGCCAAAGAGATAAATGTATTTCTTCCAAATATATACCCTAGATTTCGAAACCCTAGAAGTGTGGGTTGGAGACAAATAGAAGACTTGCAAATTTGGGCAATTTCTTTATAGAGAAAGGAAGACGACGGGAATAGTGGTGAACAGAAGACCGCCAACTAAATCGTTATTCGGGGTTGCTGAAAAAGCGAACTTATTCGAAACCTAGCTGCAGCTTAAGGGTATGACCTAATAAAGTCATCAACCAGATTGCCTTCTTCATCTTCACTCATATTTCTAATCATGGCGGCAGAAGACAACACTCACCGCTATTGTTGCCGTCATATATGGTGGTAAAGTGGTATTTGGTGGTCGCCGGTTCGAGCTGTTGGTCGGAACTGGTGTTCATTAATGTTAGGGATAGGGTAAAGAGTGTGAGAGAGGGAGAGAGGAACGAGATCGTTAGGTAGAGAGAGATTTTTATTCTTTTAAATGTATTTATGTTTTTTAATTATAAATTTCCAATTATCAAATAAATATGTAGATTTACAAAATTACCCTCATGTGTCTTGCACATGACCTGATTTAACGAGAAAAGTTAACCGTGTTAAGGTCAAAGGACATAACGTGATAGAGTTTTTAAACATAAAGAATGTTTTATTTTATTAAGTTTGCTAAAGGATAACCATTAAAAAAACATACAAACATAGAATATTAGTTTTGCTATTTTGTCTGGTATTTATGTATTTCCAAAACCCATTTATATATTAGTTTTCAGTATAAGTTTTATTTCTTTTTAAAAACTTTAATATAAAATATACTTTTCTACCTATAAGATGTAAATAAATATTTAAAAATCTTATATATTGATACTTTTCACACATGTAGTATACGAATTCAAAACTAGTTTATATAATAAAAAAGTTTTTTTTTATTTATTATTTATTATTTTCTTTGTCATGTATCATTCTCTGCTGCATCTTTGACATTTTTTCATCTTATTAATCATACATACCTCTTTATAAAATTTTATAATATTATGTTTTTTTTTCTCACTCTACTATTAAATAAAAATAATTTTTATAATTCTTTTAATAAAACATTTTTTATTTAAAAAAAAGAAGTTTCTGTTGTTCACAAAACATTTATAAATTTAGCATTGGTTTCATTATTTAATCCATGTAATACCAATTATATTATTTTTATAAAAAGCATTTACATATTTATGAATCATATCGTTTTTATTATGCAGCTCGTATAATGCACCAGTCTATGACTTAGTAATATAATAATTGTTACTGACAATTTCACCAATAAACATTTCATCACTTAAGTTCCTTCCCAGTTATTAGTGAAACATGGGACGTAGACCTTGGTGTCAGTATATGCCAAAAAGTCGTAAGTTTGTTATCTATGGTGGAGGCATCGAAGCCCCTCCATGGTGCCACGTAATCGTCACGTAGAAAATGAAGTTTTTGAAGCTGTTCTTCATAACACTCTGATATGGTTTAAGTCCGTTCGGGCGTCCCATTACACACACACATATATATATATTTGTGTTTGAGAGAGAGAGAGAACGGCCCACATTTTCCCTTCTTCCGCGCCGGTCGTTAAAAGGCACCCCTCCTTTGCCGCCCGATAACCGCACCCCCGGGGGTGTTTAGCGCCCTCCGCGCCTCCACTTCCGTGCCCATAGCGTGAAGTCTAAGAGAGAAAAACTTTTAATCAATATATGCCCAATTCAACCCATGCAAACCAAACGACGAGAGATTCGGATCTTGACTCTGTGGTCATGTCCAATTGGATTTTAAGAACATTTTTTTTGGGATGTGATCCTCATACAACACCCCCATTTGTCAATACGGCTCGTATAGGCCTATACGGCCGTATAGGCTACGCATGACTGACAAGGGGGACAAAAAACAACTTTTTTCAATCTATACGACCGTATAGGTGTTAAGTGGCTCGTATTGCTAGCTGACACACCATAAAACCTATACGGTCGTATAGGGCTATACGACGGTATAGAAAACTTTTTGCAAATGTTTGGGGAGACTTTTATTTTTATTTTATTCTAAAATGTCATATTTAGCAAAATATGTTATGTACTTAATACATTAAAATGTAAGATATTAACGCATTAATATTTAAAATTGTGTCAAAAAATTGTCTATACGCTCGTATAGGTCTATACGAT